>NC_069505.1:478191281-478261281 GCF_027579735.1 Bombina bombina | reverse complement strand
AATATATACATGCTACAAACTGCAGTCAGAACCTTGAAGGGTTAAAAATAAAGAAGCAAGTTTGCCAGTAACAATCACAGCACACCCTGTACTGAATAAGAAGAGACTTTCAGTTTCATTTCCTGCTCAGGATACAACCATGGCGTCTGCTCCATCTGCCTGAGCATTTATACAGATCTTGTAACTCTCAGCTGTGGCCATAACTTCTGCCTGGGCTGTATTGAGAGTGTGCTGGGTACCCAGGAGGGGTCTGGGGTCTATACCTGTCCTGAATGCAGAGAAACTTTTAATACAAAACCTAAACTGCAGAAGAACATTACACTGTCTAACATAGTGAGAAATCTACATCCTACTCAGCTGGAGAAAAGAGAGACTGGGATCTTCTGCACTTACTGTATTCACTCTCCTGTACCTGCTGCTAAATCCTGTCTGCATTGTGAGGCTTCTCTGTGTGATGCCCACCTGAGTGTACACAGCAAGTCTGAGGAACACGTCTTAACTGAACCCACCACTTCCTGGGGTAACAGAAAATGCTCCACCCACAAGAAGCTCCTGGAATATTACTGCACTGAGGTTGCTGCCTGTATCTGTGTGTCCTGCTCCCTGGCCGGAGAGCACAGGGGACACCAGGTGGAGCTGCTGAATAAGGCTTCTGAGAAGAAGAAAAAGAAACTGAGAAATGTTCTGCAGAAACTGACCACAAAGAGAGAGAAGACTGAGAAAAGAGTCCAGAGTCTGCAGGAGCACAGGAGAGGGGTGCAAGAGAAAGCAGCTGGGGTAACAGAGAGACTCACTGCCCTGATTAGGGACATCAGGAAACAGTTTTAAGACCTAGAGAAGCGAGTCCTGAGTGACATCACACGGCAGCAGGAGCAGGTTTTACTCACAATCTCTGATCTGATCCAGCAGCTGGAAAAAGAGAAGGACTAGCTGACCAGGAAGATTTGTCACATTGAGGAGCTGTACAACATGACTGACCCATTAACTGTCCTACAAGAACAGGAATCACACAGAGATGACTTTTGTGGTGCTGAGAAGAGAGCTAATGAGGTCACACAGGGAGGTGATAAACAGGTTCCTGCTGGGGGGATTTGGATGAGGGTCTGATCTCAGTGACCTTATACAGAGGTTTAGCTGATATTGTGACTGATATAAAGAGAGGACTGTATATGCAGGTGACATCAGATATATTACTGGATATAAACACAGCTCATAATAATGTTATTGCATCAGGTGACCTAAAAACTGCATCTTGTACAGATATAGGCCAGCAGCAAACAGATACACCAGAGAGATTTACATCCTATGCTCAGGTATTAAGTACCAGGAGCTTTTTCTCAGGACGACATTACTGGGATGTGGAGACAAGTAATTCAGGGCACTGGTGCGTAGGGGTTTGTTATCCCAGCATGGTGAGGACAGGAGATAAGTCAGGGATAGGAGATAATGACAAGTCCTGGTGCGTTGATAGTGATTGTGCACTGCTACATAATACAATAGGTACCTTATTAGGCCCCCCTCTATCATGTGACAGAATAGGAATACTGCTGGACTATGAGGCTGGGCGTCTGTCCTTTTATAAACTGTGTGACCCAATCAGACACTTACACACTGTCACTGCCACCTTCACTGAGCCTCTTCATGCTGCATTCTATGTATTTAATGCCTGGGTGAGAGTAATGAGCTGTCACTTTGTTAGGAATACTCCAGCATTGCCAACAAATCCTAATGCAGAAAAAAAGACAAGAGAAACTTGTCACAAGAAAGCAAATAGTTCCAAATGAGGTGATTAACATCTTACTTACACCGGAAGGTGTCAGACGGCTCCCCCAATGCGGTCCCAATGACTGTTCCTTTATTTTTTACAGCAGGGCACTCGATCTGTTAGTACAAGCGACTGTTCAATTATCCAAAGACGCTTAACAATTTCAGCAGTTTCAGCAATACTGCCGTTTTGGCATTTCAAATTCAGTCAGCGTATTTATCTATTAAACTTATATAAAAAACTACATTGTGCAGACTATTGTCATATGTATGGTATAAGCACACACATTATTACATTTATACTCACATGCATATATACATATGAAAAAACAAGTGCACATTTATATATAAACACAAAACACACGTATAATAGCACACACACATACGTAAAACACACACAAATATTTAAATGCACACACACACATATAAGCATTCATGCAATCGCACACAAAAAATCATACGCACACACACAAATACTATGCACATATAAATAAAAACACACACTAATAATCACATGCACATACACATGAAAACATTCACACACACACACACACAAACACATGCACATACATACAAAAACACAAATAATAACATTCACATACACATGAAAACACTAACGCAGACACACTCACATACTCAATCAAATGCACATACACATGAAAACACACACACAAATAATCACATGCACAAACACAAGAATACACACACACAAGCATAAACATACAAATAATCACATACACATGAAAACACACACAGACATATACTCACACTAATAATCACAAGCACATACACATGAAAACACTCACACACACAAATATTCACATGCACAAACACAATTAAACAATCAAACACCCCACACACACACAGATAAGCACATGCACATGAAAACACTCAGACTGACACACACACAAATAATCACATGCACATACACATGAAAACATTCACACACACACAAATAATCACATGCACATACATATGAAAATACTCACACACACAAATAATTACATGCACATACACTTGAAAACACTCACACAGACACACACAAATAATCACATGCACATGAAAACACACACTAATAATCACATGCACATACACATGAATACACTCACACACAGTCACACACACAATCACATGCATATACATACAAAAACACAAATAATAACATTCACATACACATGAAAACACTAATGCAGACACACTCACATACTCAATCAAATGCACATACATACAAAAACACAAATAATAACATTCACATACACATAAAAACACTAATGCAGACACACTCACATACTCAATCAAATGCACATACACATGAAAACACTCAGACTGATGCACACACACAAATAATCTCATGCACATACACATGAAAACACTCACACACACAAATATTCACATACACATGTAAAACTCAAACAGACACACACACACAAATAATCACATGCACAAACACAAGAATACACACACACAAGCATAAACATACAAATAATCACATACACATGAAAACACACACAGACATATACTCGCACTAATAATCACAAGGACATACACATGAAAACACAAACACAAATATTTACATGCACAAACACAATAAAACAAACAGTCATAAACACCCCACACACACACAAATAATCTCATGCACATACACATGAAAACACTCACACATGATTTGCTTATTCTCTCCTCTTTCTATACGTGTTCCAGTCATATACCGACCCCCTGGCTCCTCAATTCAATTTCTAGATCACTTGGCTGCCTGGCTACCTTATTTCCTTCCCTCAGACACCCCTTCCCTCATTCATGGTGACTTCAACATCCCTCTTGACAATCCCACTACCTCCTCTGCAAAACATCTTCTGCAACTCACTTCCTCTTTCAGTTTGTCACAATGGACTGATTCTCCCACTCACAAAGATGGTCACTCCCTTGACCTGATCTTTAGCTATCGATGTACTCTCTCAAACTTCACAAACTCACCCTTTCCTTTTTCTGACCACCATCTCCTTACTTGAAACATATCATCCCTCCCTACAACTTTCCCTCCTTCTGCTCCTCACACCAAACTTCACAGAAACATGATGTCATTAGATCAACAACAGCTTTCTAATTCCCTCAAACTTCTCCTCTCATCCTTCTCCTCATTTTCCTGCCCTGACCATTCTATCTGCCACTATAACTCTACCCTTACATCCGTCCTTGACGATCTCGCCCCTCTTACCATAGCTCGGAAATCAAACACTCATCCTCAGGCCTGGCATACTCCTCTGACACAATACCTACGCAGATGTTCCCATACTGCTGAGCAGCACTGGAGAAAATCTAGGAATTCAGCTAATTTTCTCGATTACAAATTCATCTTGAACTCCTACTATTCTGCCCTTAATCTCCATAAGCAACATTACTTCTCTACTCTTATCTTTAATCTTTCTTCAAACTCAGAACGTTTGTTCTCCACTTTCAATACCCTTCTCTGCCCTCCCCCACCTCCTATTACAACTTCTCTGTCAGCTCAAGACTTTGCCAGCCACTTCAATAACAAAATCGACTCCATCAGAAATTAAATCAGCTCTCAACATAATTCCATTCTCTCACCCCCTCAAATGCTCTCAATCAACCACAACCCACATAACCTTAAACTTAGCTCATTCTCCCCTGTCACTGAGGAAGATGTTTCGGCACTTATACTGTGCTCTCACCTCACTACCTGTCCCCTTGACCCTATCCCCTCACAGCTACTCCCCTCCCTCTCTGCTACCCTCACCCCTATACTCACACACACTTTCAACCTCTCCCTCAGCACCGGTATATTTCCCTCATCGCTGAAACATGAACTGGTAACACCTATTCTCAAAAAACCTTCCCTTGATCCTACCTCCCCATCCAACTACCACCCTATTTCCCTCCTCCCTCTTGCATCAAAGCTTCTCGAAAAACTAGTTTATACACGCCTATCCCATTTCCTTACAATAAACTCCCTCCTTGACCCACTGCAATCTGGATTTTGTCCCCATCACTCCACAGAGACAGCAATTGTTAAGGTTACCAATGACCTACTTACAGCAAAATCAAAAGGCCACTTCTCTCTAATGTCAGGGTACAGGTAAATTACATATATATATATATATATATATATATATATGTATGTCAATAGGACAGGGAAATGTGTTTATGTATGAAACCATATTTTTATCAGATATTACTGAAATAGGGTTGAAATTCTGATGTCAGGATTTGATTCACAAAACCCCCACAATTTGAATACACATCTCAATACTAAATACAGACAGGATGTCTCCAAAGACTTTGACACTAAAGCATTTGCTCTTTAGTTGGAAGTGCAAAAATTCAGAGCACTCTTTGCCCCATGCTGTGGTGAGAGAGACGCTGAGTCTGTAATCAGCAGTAGAAAGCTGGTCAAAATCCCAAGGAACTGATAATTAACACAGACTTGTAAATGATTCCTGCTGTGCATGGAGACACATTCTGGGCCTATGAACTGGATAAACAGGTAAAATTCTGAATACACAGTGATTAGCATAGATGTGTAAATTAGTCCCTATTTGTATATTGAGGCAGTAAAAGAAAAAAAAAATTTGACCAGCTAAAAAGCACACGTTGCAATGTTGTTTTGAAATTTACTGAAGATATTGCAAATAAACATATTGAAAATATATTTCAGCATTGTAAGAAAATATATATTTTTAATAGATATGAGGCTGCCTATTTATGTGATATTAAATATAAACACATGAATATGGGAAACATGGACTCAAAAATAAAAACTTTTTTTTTTTATTCTCTCTGTTTTCCAGAAATCTAATGAAAATTATAAGAGCAACTGAGTTAATGAGGTATCTGGATGGATGAATGAATAAATGACAGTGTGTGATCTGCTGGCTTTTTGTACGGTTTTTGAACACTGCATAGAAATGAATGTGTATATATATATATATTTTGAAAGCATAAAATGTCTTAGCCTCTGTGTCTTTAAAGAATATAAATAGATATTTGTGGACCTAAAAAGAAAAGATTAATGACACTGTTTTTATTTCAGGTGGACCATGGGAAAATTCATGCAGGCAGAACTTGTTGGAGATATAGAACAGGCTGTATTTGTATAAATGATAATTAGCAGTATTCATTTGCTTAAATATAGTATAATGCTAAAGGCACATGATATTTCATATCAAAATAATCAGAAAATTTATATGATGCTGCTCCATCTATAATTAATATTGTGAGAGATTAATACTAGAAATTATGGCAGTTATTACATATTTTAAAGAAATATTTTCTTTCACTGTTAGAAATGTTCAAATGAATCTGTGTGTATTGTCATGCTACCCCCCGGTGCTGCGATGCGAGAACTACAGCCAGAAGGTGTTTTTGGCTGTTTAAAAATGAAATTTCAAAGGGCGAATCCGAGACAAGGTTTCCGTCTGGGCGTTTCCATCCTCACCAATGATTGAGAACTTATATAAGTTAATGCAAGAGAGAGGAACAAGACAGATGCTGCTGGCTAACTTATAACTGGTGTGCTGGGCGTGAGATACCATTTTTACTTTGGCAAAGCTAATCTACCTTTTCTCATTGATTGCAAAATATACTTATTGGTATTTCTGAGGTGAGATTAAAACCTGCTGAAAGATATTGGATATCGATTGGTGATCATCTTGGTAATGTATTAGGAGATTACTGTAGCAAATAAATTTAAAGAGCAGTTTGGATTTTAAGCTAGCATTTCATAGCCTGTGTACTGTTAAACTAATCCTAAATTTTAAATTGTTTATCTGTGCAAATATATAATTATAAGTCAGAATTGGGTTTTTGCATAAATAATATATACAATTTCTGATGTTTTAAATTAGAATTGTGTTAGAGTAAAGCGTGGGTAAATAGCTGAGTATTTACTTAGAATCCCATTGTGTTAATTGAATGAAAGGCTATTTTTAAATAAGGCTGGTTTTAAAGGTAAATTTTTATGAGTTTTGTAAGAAGTATAGCATATCTAAATAGTCCTTTTAAACGTATATAATATTGTGTCATATTCTGGTATTACAAATATATTCCAATATGTTCATCGATATTAACTAAATAAAAGAATTCAGATATTTATATTAATGTTATGGTTTCTAGTAGATGCATATTGATTGAGGGTTTATATTTTAAAGGATAATTATTAAATGTATTGTATTATAGCCCTGCCATAGACTGATATATTATTTGGAGAGCACTACTGAAGATTTTTATAAATATACTGACACTGCTTATCCTCCTTGATCTGTCCGCAGCCTTTGACACTGTTGACCACCCTCTTTTGCTCCAAACCCTCCAATCCTTCGGCATCTGTGACACAGCCTTCTTGTGGCTCTCTTCCTACCTGTCAAACCGTACCTTTAGTGTAGCCTTCTCTGGGTCCTCCTCTGCCCCATCACCACTTTCTGTCGGAATACCACAAGGCTCTGTCCTCGGTCCCCTTCTCTTCTCAATCTACACGTCATCACTAGGTTCCCTAATAAAGTCCCACGGTTTGCAATATAATTTGTATGCCGACAACACCCAAATCTACTTCTCTGCACCAGACCTATCTCCTTCCTTGCTAACCCGTGTCACTAACTATCTTTCTCACATCTCTAACTGGATGTCCTCTCACTAACTCAAGCTAAATCTCTCCAAAACTGAGCTCCTTATTTTCCCCCTTCCTCAAAACTCTCCACCCCCAATCTCTCTATAACTGTCGACAACTCCATCATTACCCCTACCCCGCACGTCCGATGTCTCATTGTCACATTTGACTCAGATCTTTCTTTCACTCCTCACATTCAGTCCTTGGCTAAAGCCTGCCGCTTCCACCTTAAAAACATCTCTAAAATTAGACACTTCCTTACACAAGACACAACTAAGATTTGAATCCACTCTCTCATTCTTTCCCGCCTTGATTACTGCAACTCTGTCCTCTCTGGTCTCCCCACCTGCCGCCTAGCTCCTTTACAATCCATAATGAATGCCTCTGCCAGACTCATCTTCCTTACACGTCACTCTTCATCTGCTGCACCTCTCTGCCAATCCCTTCATTGGCTTCCTCTTGCCTCTAGGCTCAAACACAAAATTCTCATTCTGACATACAAATCCTTCAACTGCACTGCTCCCCCCTATATCTCAGACCTTGTCTCCAGATACTCTCCCTCCTGTCCCCTTTGCTCTGCTCATGACCTCCTACTCTCCTCCTCTCTTGTCACCTCATCACACTCCCGTTTACAGGACTTCGAGGTGTGGGTGTGGACCAGCGACAACTTAGCCCCTATGAGCCTAAGGGTGGTGGCACCTAGTAGCCACCGGGGTGGCAATTGGTGTATATGGAAATATCCCTTAAGGCGCCTATCAAAGGATGGCAGAGGGGAAACAAAAGATAAAAAGATAAACAGGCTGATCTGGACTGTAAGGTATTCGGTACTTAAACCAAATGTGTGAGTGCTGGGTAAGTACTCAAGGTGCCAATACACCAATATTAATCCGAAATCAGTGTACAATATTTTGATATTTAATATTGAACGAATAAAAATATATTACCCATAAAAACAATCATTAAACATTGAAACATATAAATAGGAAATAAAATATATATATATATATATATATATATATATATATATCATGGATCCATGATAAACATCGGCTGGCTTAGAGTATAAAATTAGTAAAAACAATAAGTAAAAACAATAAGCTTATAATAATGGTCCCGCACTGTGTGAATGGTGTAAATAAAATAAAAATGGAAAAGAAGTCCTAAGAGTTCAACCAATCCTGTGAAGTAGTCTATAAAATAGATTAAAATAAATTAAAGTGCTTTAATCCTGCATGTGATTATTACAAAGTGATAGTATCCAAATCCTATGTGTAAAAAATAAAGTTGAAAAAATAGAATCCAAATTGTGTGTAAATCCTGTGTTGAAAAAAATCCTGTGTTGAAAAAAATCCTGTGTTGAAAAAATCCTGTGTTAGAAAATCCTGTGTTGAAAAATCCTGTGTAAAAAATAATACAATGTCTCAACAGGAAAAAAAGGAAAAAACAATACAATGTCTCATCAGGAAAAAACAATAAGTGTTTGTCCAAAGCACTGAGTGGTGGCTAAAAATAAGTGATACAAAAAATGTGACAAATTCCAAAAAGTTATTTGTAGTGATCCAAAAAAATAATATGTGAACTAAAGGAGCGTACTGTGTGACAGCAGAGTATGCTGGCAGGGGAGGGCTCCTAAAATCCTCTAAGAGTGGACTTCTAAAAGACGAATATCAACCTAAATGGAAGACAGAAAACAACATAGTGCAATAACGTTTTTAGCATTAAAGAAATATGGAAATAGGCTTACCAATCGGTCAACGCGTTTCAGCCCTGGAGCAGGCCTTTATCAAGACTGATTGAAAAGTGGATTTTGGTAGCCTTTTAAAGCCCCTGGACCGGAAGTGTACTTTGTTTTATTTCCGGTTTTTCGTTATTGGGGCAACAGTTATGTATATTTCATAATTTAAATATCAAAATTGATATTAATGCTACTTTCAATTTGTAAACAGATTAATTAGATGACATATTAAATTTGAAAGATGTGAGTTGGACTTCAAGCCCGAGATCGTTATTGTTTACCCCCACGTTTTGTGACGTCACTTCCGGTGTCTCTTGTGGAACATCAATCGTTCCGATTTACTATTGGTCTTGTTTTCTTAGCTAAGTAATATCCTTTATGTGTTTTGGGATGAATTAGACTTGTGTAATTTTAGATTAAGCTTGTATTAGTTTACCTTAAAAGATCGTGCTGTCTGGGGTCCGATATTTCTAGAGCCTCATTGGTCGTGACGTCACAATGGGCGTTCAATATTCATTTGTGAGTAAATATACTGAGATCAGACTTAGTAGCAGTATCGCCGTAATTGACATGAGTTTTCTAGTATGTACTCTATTTCTTCAGAATGTTTTTATAGATAGCAAGAGATGCAGAAAATCCAGAGAAAGAGAGATGATCTTCTAAGTGTATATGCATCTGTTTGTAATAAAGCAAGTTTATTGTATGTGATTAGGAGTGATTAGGTGCGCTACTTATAGCTGAAGGTGTACTAAAAGTATAATCGATATATATCGAAGAAAGGTAAGTGAGCAATGTAAAAAAGTGAATACTAGATAGGCCTAAAAATGTTCATAATTCATTAGTGTTCAGTACTGGATTGCTATTTTATAGCACTTGGTGAGATGATAAAGACAATATAAGTCACTCTGTGTGGAAATTATATTTTATAGATCATATAGAAAAAACATATAAACAATGATAGTATATTAAAAACATCAAATTAAAGGGACGTCTCCCTTGTTATATAAAATTCTCAGATATAAAAACAGTGCTTGGAATATTTGACACTATTGACACTTTAGTGGTGTTTACATATGCTGCCCCATAAATTTATGCTGATGTCCGTCTCTATTGGACGTCTAGGTAATTGTATATCCTGCTATATTCAGGTAAATAGTAACAGCAGTGTGGTTCAGATTTGTATACCACTTAATCCGATGTTATAAAAGTTACTTAATGACAGCGGTGCAGTTCTGATTTATACAACTCTTTAGCCGATGTTACAAAAGTTACTTAATGACAGCGGTGCAGTTCAAATTTGCATAACACTTTGGTTGATGAAACAGAAGTTACTTCTAGACAGGTATTTTCTCCGAGTGAGACAGGTTACTAAACAGTATTTTCTCAGTACCTGTTGTTCTCCAAACCCGTCTACAGCGTCCGAATCCCCTTCTCACCTGGTAACTAATCAGCGCCGCATGTGTCCTGGCGTCTGACGTCACCTCTTGGTATCTCTGGTGGGATTGGCTGAAATTTGACAAATTCTTTTGAATAATAAGAGAAAAACGATGTTAGTAAATGGATCCTGCACTTAGTGTTAAATGCACGCAGGATGTGGAAAGTTCCAATAGGAGTGTAATAGGCAACCCGGGTTGTTTACAGCTTATAAACTTGAATCATAAGGTATCCAGAAAAAGATAGTCTCTTTGTGTATTTATTTCACACAATAGCAGGGTCAGCAGTCACAAGGTCGACGCGTTTCGCTCAATAGAGCTTTATCAAGATCCTGGTGACTGTTGTGAGATTATATTTAAAGGCATCAGTTCATTCTGATTGGTCTTCCAATAATTGGGCTCATTTAAGGTGGAATGTTTTGTTATTCATCTGGTTTGTATGTATCAGTAAGGACTTAAGATGGAAACTTTTTATGAGGCAGCATTCTAAAACGTTATGAACTATACCATATAGAACATGAACACAGAATTTTTCTTATTACATAATACTATTACAGATCAAAGTATTTTGAATATTAGCTACATGGCTTCATTCAAAAAGAAAAGGTGATAGGTCCATTTCAGAGTTAAGTCCATTTGGATATAGTGTTTTGTATTTGTAAATTAATTCAGCTTCTTTAATTAATAGTTTCTTCTCTATATCTCCTCCCCTCCAGTTATTTTTTACTTTTTGTATTCCCCAATAGGAGAGATCTTTAGTGTTCCCTTTGTGGACAGTTTTAAAGTGTTTATATAGATGTGTATCTTCAGAGCCCCGTTCTATCTGGCAGAGATGTTCTCTTATTCTGTCTCTTACCATTCTTTTGGTTTCACCAAAATAAAAGAGGTCACAAGAGCATTTGAGAATATAGATTATGTTCTTGTTAGTGCATCTTATTATCTCCTTAATATTAATTAATTTGTCTGAATTATTTATTTGTAAATTTTTTAACTTCTTACTGTGTGTGCACGCTTTGCAGGTGTAGCAAGGAAAAAAACCACTAATGTTTTTTCCTGTCAGATCTTTCTGTCTCTTTATGTTTTGTTTTGATTTTTTTAGTTCACTGGGAGCTAGTATTGTTTTTAGGTTTGTTGCTTTTTTAAAAACAAATTTTGGTTGTTCTACAATAGTTTTTCCCAGAATAGTATCCTCCTTTATGAGGTGCCAATGTTTTCTTATGATGCTTTTAATTATATTGTAATCAGCATGATAATTAGTAATAAACGGAATATCAATAACATTATCATTATCGTTTTCTTTTCTTTTCTCCTTATAGGTTAAGAGGGACTCTCTATCAGTGTTTTTAGCTCTATCAGTTGCCCTATCTGTAATTGATTTATTGTATCCTCTCGCTTGAAATCTCTCTGCTAGAGTTTCTGATTGTTCTTCGAAATCTATGATTCTTGAACAATTTTTTCTAATTCGAAGGTACTGACCTGTGGGAATATTAAGTTTCCAGATGTTTAAATGGCAACTTTTTGAGTGTATATAACTATTACTATCAACCTTTTTGAAGTGGGTTTTTGTTTCAAGTTCTTTGTTCATAATCATTATCTCTAGGTCTAAAAAGATAATTTTGTCTTTACTGTAATTAGAAGTAAATTTTAGACCCCAGGTATTAAGGTTCATTCTTTCAAACATAGATTTAAGATCTTGTTCAGTACCCTTCCATATTAATAAGAGATCATCTATGTATCTCTTATAGAGCACAAGGTTTGCACCATAGCTGCCGGAGCCAAAAAAATCATCTTCCCATGCTCCCATGAACAGATTGGCATAGCTAGGTGCAAACCTTGTGCCCATTGCTGTACCTTCGGTCTGTAGATAGAACTTTCCATCAAATGAAAAATAATTGTTTTCTAATATATACGTTATACTTTTTAGGATGAATGCTCTATGTTGGTCAGACATATTTATATCTTTTTTAAGAAAAAGATCCACTGATTTTATACCTTTAGAGTGATTAAAGGGAAGATGATATGTTCTTAGTCACATGTGATGTCACATCGTTATACACTGTGATTAATCACTCTAAAGGTATAAAATCAGTGGATCTTTTTCTTAAAAAAGATATAAATATGTCTGACCAACATAGAGCATTCATCCTAAAAAGTATAACGTATATATTAGAAAACAATTATTTTTCATTTGATGGAAAGTTCTATCTACAGACCGAAGGTACAGCAATGGGCACAAGGTTTGCACCTAGCTATGCCAATCTGTTCATGGGAGCATGGGAAGATGATTTTTTTGGCTCCGGCAGCTATGGTGCAAACCTTGTGCTCTATAAGAGATACATAGATGATCTCTTATTAATATGGAAGGGTACTGAACAAGATCTTAAATCTATGTTTGAAAGAATGAACCTTAATACCTGGGGTCTAAAATTTACTTCTAATTACAGTAAAGACAAAATTATCTTTTTAGACCTAGAGATAATGATTATGAACAAAGAACTTGAAACAAAAACCCACTTCAAAAAGGTTGATAGTAATAGTTATATACACTCAAAAAGTTGCCATTTAAACATCTGGAAACTTAATATTCCCACAGGTCAGTACCTTCGAATTAGAAAAAATTGTTCAAGAATCATAGATTTCGAAGAACAATCAGAAACTCTAGCAGAGAGATTTCAAGCGAGAGGATACAATAAATCAATTACAGATAGGGCAACTGATAGAGCTAAAAACACTGATAGAGAGTCCCTCTTAACCTATAAGGAGAAAAGAAAAGAAAACGATAATGATAATGTTATTGATATTCCGTTTATTACTAATTATCATGCTGATTACAATATAATTAAAAGCATCATAAGAAAACATTGGCACCTCATAAAGGAGGATACTATTCTGGGAAAAACTATTGTAGAACAACCAAAATTTGTTTTTAAAAAAGCAACAAACCTAAAAACAATACTAGCTCCCAGTGAACTAAAAAAATCAAAACAAAACATAAAGAGACAGAAAGATCTGACAGGAAAAAACATTAGTGGTTTTTTTCCTTGCTACACCTGCAAAGCGTGCACACACAGTAAGAAGTTAAAAAATTTACAAATAAATAATTCAGACAAATTAATTAATATTAAGGAGATAATAAGATGCACTAACAAGAACATAATCTATATTCTCAAATGCTCTTGTGACCTCTTTTATTTTGGTGAAACCAAAAGAATGGTAAGAGACAGAATAAGAGAACATCTCTGCCAGATAGAACGGGGCTCTGAAGATACACATCTATATAAACACTTTAAAACTGTCCACAAAGGGAACACTAAAGATCTCTCCTATTGGGGAATACAAAAAGTAAAAAATAACTGGAGGGGAGGAGATATAGAGAAGAAACTATTAATTAAAGAAGCTGAATTAATTTACAAATACAAAACACTATATCCAAATGGACTTAACTCTGAAATGGACCTATCACCTTTTCTTTTTGAATGAAGCCATGTAGCTAATATTCAAAATACTTTGATCTGTAATAGTATTATGTAATAAGAAAAATTCTGTGTTCATGTTCTATATGGTATAGTTCATAACGTTTTAGAATGCTGCCTCATAAAAAGTTTCCATCTTAAGTCCTTACTGATACATACAAACCAGATGAATAACAAAACATTCCACCTTAAATGAGCCCAATTATTGGAAGACCAATCAGAATGAACTGATGCCTTTAAATATAATCTCACAACAGTCACCAGGATCTTGATAAAGCTCTATTGAGCGAAACGCGTCAACCTTGTGACTGCTGACCCTGCTATTGTGTGAAATAAATACACAAAGAGACTATCTTTTTCTGGATACCTTATGATTCAAGTTTATAAGCTGTAAACAACCCGGGTTGCCTATTACACTCCTATTGGAACTTTCCACATCCTGCGTGCATTTAACACTAAGTGCAGGATCCATTTACTAACATCGTTTTTCTCTTATTATTCAAAAGAATTTGTCAAATTTCAGCCAATCCCACCAGAGATACCAAGAGGTGACGTCAGACGCCAGGACACATGCGGCGCTGATTAGTTACCAGGTGAGAAGGGGATTCGGACGCTGTAGACGGGTTTGGAGAACAACAGGTACTGAGAAAATACTGTTTAGTAACCTGTCTCACTCGGAGAAAATACCTGTCTAGAAGTAACTTCTGTTTCATCAACCAAAGTGTTATGCAAATTTGAACTGCACCGCTGTCATTAAGTAACTTTTGTAACATCGGCTAAAGAGTTGTATAAATCAGAACTGCACCGCTGTCATTAAGTAACTTTTATAACATCGGATTAAGTGGTATACAAATCTGAACCACACTGCTGTTACTATTTACCTGAATATAGCAGGATATACAATTACCTAGACGTCCAATAGAGACGGACATCAGCATAAATTTATGGGGCAGCATATGTAAACACCACTAAAGTGTCAATAGTGTCAAATATTCCAAGCACTGTTTTTATATCTGAGAATTTTATATAACAAGGGAGACGTCCCTTTAATTTGATGTTTTTAATATACTATCATTGTTTATATGTTTTTTCTATATGATCTATAAAATATAATTTCCACACAGAGTGACTTATATTGTCTTTATCATCTCACCAAGTGCTATAAAATAGCAATCCAGTACTGAACACTAATGAATTATGAACATTTTTAGGCCTATCTAGTATTCACTTTTTTACATTGCTCACTTACCTTTCTTCGATATATATCGATTATACTTTTAGTACACCTTCAGCTATAAGTAGCGCACCTAATCACTCCTAATCACATACTCTATCGTTTTTTGAAAGACAGAAGGATCTTTCGCCCCTTTTAGGTGTTTGGTTACTATACTTCTTAACCAGCGCACTACTACACCCTCCACATCCAACACCAAGTTTATTGTAATCAACAATTGTGTTCTTTATTTGTGCGAAAATTGTTATGATGTTGGATCGCTATCTAGCAGTCCAGGAAGGTTGTGAGAAATCGTGGATATAAAAGTATATGTAAATTGGATTGATTGGGGAATGTAAAAGCGTTGAGGATTCGGTTTTGCCATATTAATATTGTACTATAATTCATAAAGAATATAGTTCATGGAAAGATGTCAGATTGTCCCTGGCGTGTATATTGAGGTGGTATCAGAAAGAGTGATATTAATCTCACAGTATAATTTCTTAGATGATATAGGGTAATAGCGGATATATTTAATGATTGACATGATCGACTGTTAGTCTTGTCATGTAATTTATAGGAGGATCTCGAATTGAAGATCCATTTGGATTCAGTAGTTAATAAGTTCTTTTCAAAATCATTTTGAAAAGAACTTATTAACTACTGAATCCAAATGGATCTTCAATTTAGACTGTCTCTACCCCAAAGGGCTAAATAATAAGGAAGATCTATCCCACCTCCTAAATATGATATAAAATGGAGACCATCAAATTAGTCCACGAATAGCCCTTCATCTCTAAACCTTAGATGGTACGTCCAATGTCCACACTCGGTAAGGTCAAAAAACCAGTTTGGTGGAATTCTTCACCCACAGATCATCCTCTCACCCACATTGGAAACCTTGCTTTTAATCTCCTGTCACCCAATTGTTATAGCTTTATCCAATAATTGGTTTTAGTCAAAATCAAAAGCAATGTGTGTACTAATAATAATTACATATACACAAGTTTCAAATATGACTGTCAGTTCTGATGCCCACCCGTACAGCTTAAAAAACAGATGCTTTTCAAATAGTTGACATAAGTGGCATTATTAAAACAATGCCCTCTAGAAACAAAACTAGTCCCACATAGAAGGGTACTGTCACACTTACTGTCAAAATTACTGTCTTTTCGTTATGTGTAGAAGAATAGAAGAACCACTCTTATATTGAGTTTCATGCAGATACCCCGATCCCTAAACTACATATCTACTTTTATTCCTTGTATTATACACATATCTTTTTAGAATTATTGACTCTGGATTCTTGAAGAATATAGTATGTTATCCATCTATTGAAGAATCAATCCCCTAACCCTCTCGAATTTGGGGATTTTAAACCCAAACTGAGAGAGGAAGAAGTGATATATCGACTTATATTATGTTATCCATGTACTGAAGAATCAGTTCCCGCACTATTTATTTCAGATGATCGATTTGTTATATCTTACACCCCAGGGGATATCTATCTAACCCTCTCAGATTAAGGGACCTCAAACCCAAACAGAAAGGGGAGGAAGTAATGTATCAGATCAGAACTATACATACAATAGTCCTAATGAATATAAATATGGGCAGATGTTCCTTTCGAATGTTGTAAAAAAGGATAAACGCTAAGTATATTAGCTATTAGCACTATATATATATACACCATATCGAACAACCCAACATTCCCCTCTTATCACGACACATTTCATTAGAATTAGATCCTCTTAGTTCCGATCCACCCCCTCACGGCTTTGGGATCAATAAGCCCTTAAATACAAATCAGTATAGCGAAGTATGAACACTACGCATATTGGTCCCAAGAACCCTCCAGATGAGGGCAAGATTCTAACAAGCAAACAATCAGGGTTATCGAGTAGATCAGTATAACCTAAATATATATATTAATGGATAATTCGAGATCCTCCTATAAATTAGATGACAAGACTAACAGTCGATCATGTCAATCATTAAATATATCCGCTATTACCCTATATCATCTACGAAATTATACTGTGAGATTAATATCACTCTTTCTGATACCACCTCAATATACACGCCAGGGACAATCTGACATCTTTCCATGAACTATATTCTTTATGAATTATAGTACAATATTAATATGGCAAAACCGAATCCTCAACGCTTTTACATTCCCCAATCAATCCAATTTAGATATACTTTTATATCCACGATTTCTCACAACCTTCCTGGACTGCTAGATAGCGATCCAACATCATAACAATTTTCGCACAAATAAAGAACACAATTGTTGATTACAATAAACTTGCTTTATTACAAACAGATGCATATACACGTAGAAGATCATCTCTCTTTCTCTGGATTTTCTGCATCTCTTGCTATCTATAAAAACATTCCGAAGAAATAGAGTACATACTAGAAAACTCATGTCAATTACGGCGATACTGCTACTAAGTCTGATCTCAGTATATTTACTCACAAATGAATATTGAACGCCCATTGTGACATCACGACCAATGAGGCTCTAGAAATATCGGACCCCAGACAGCGCGATCTTTTAAGGTAAACTAATACAAGCTTAATCTAAAATTACACAAGTCTAATTCATCCCAAAACACATAAAGGATATTACTTAGCTAAGAAAACAAGACCAATAGTAAATCGGAACGATTGATGTTCCACAAGAGACACCGGAAGTGACGTCACAAAACGTGGGGGTAAACAATAACGATCTCAGGCTTGAAGTCCAACTCACATCTTTCAAATTTAATATGTCATCTAATTAATCTGTTTACAAATTGAAAGTAGCATTAATATCAATTTTGATATTTAAATTATGAAATATACATAACTGTTGACCCAATAACGAAAAACCGGAAATAAAACAAAGTACACTTCCGGTCCAGGGGCTTTAAAAGGCTACCAAAATCCACTTTTCAATCAGTCTTGATAAAGGCCTGCTCCAGGGCTGAAACGCGTTGACCGATTGGTAAGCCTATTTCCATATTTCTTTAATGCTAAAAACGTTATTACACTATGTTGTTTTCTGTCTTCCTTTTAGGTTGATATTCGTCTTTTAGAAGTCCACTCTTAGAGGATTTTAGGAGCCCTCCCCCGCCAGCATACTCTGCTGTCACACAGTACGCTCCTTTAGTTCACATATTATTTTTTTGGATCACTACAAATAACTTTTTGGAATTTGTCACATTTTTTGTATCACTTATTTTTAGCCACCACTCAGTGCTTTGGACAAACACTTATTGTTTTTTCCTGATGAGACATTGTATTGTTTTTTCCTTTTTTTCCTGTTGAGACATTGTATTATTTTTTACACAGGATTTTTCAACACAGGATTTTCTAACACAGGATTTTTTCAACACAGGATTTTTTTCAACACAGGATTTTTTTCAACACAGGATTTACACACAATTTGGATTCTATTTTTTCAACTTTATTTTTTACACATAGGATTTGGATACTATCACTTTGTAATAATCACATGCAGGATTAAAGCACTTTAATTTATTTTAATCTATTTTATAGACTACTTCACAGGATTGGTTGAACTCTTAGGACTTCTTTTCCATTTTTATTTTATTTACACCATTCACACAGTGCGGGACCATTATTATAAGCTTATTGTTTTTACTTATTGTTTTTACTAATTTTATACTCTAAGCCAGCCGATGTTTATCATGGATCCATGATATATATATATATATAAAAAGAGAGAGAGAGATGCACTCAGCTGAGACAGAACAAAAGCTGGAAAAACTTCCGTGCCTGTTCATTTTATTATAGTGTGTCACTCAGGGTGCATACTCTTTTAGCACACTATGCCCCTTCACAGAGAAAAAATATCCTGTAGCATATCAGTCTGACCCTGCCCAATGACAGTCCAGCGCCGAAAAACCAGGCAATTCTTCTCTGAACAAGAGAAACAACAACCCCAGACGATCGTTTCTGCCTTCTGTGGGCCTCGTCAGTGAGGTGCAGTCGCATCTCTCTAAGGGCATGTGTGCAAGGAGTCCACGTCTGGTTTCCCCTTTTACTCTTAGGGAGACACAAGAGCAATTTGCATAAATAAAAAGAGAGAGAGAGATGCACTCAGCTGAGACAGAACAAAAGCTGGAAAAACTTCCGTGCCTGTTCATTTTATTATAGTGTGTCACTCAGGGTGCATACTCTTTTAGCACACTATGCCCCTTCACAGAGAAAAAATATCCTGTAGCATATCAGTCTGACCCTGCCCAATGACAGTCCAGCGCCGAAAAACCAGGCAATTCTTCTCTGAACAAGAGAAACAACAACCCCAGACGATCGTTTCGGCCTTCTGTGGGCCTCGTCAGTGAGGTGCAGTCGCATCTCTCTAAGGGCATGTGTGCAAGGAGTCCACGTCTGGTTTCCCCTTTTACTCTTAGGGAGACACAAGAGCAATTTGCATAAATAAAAAGAGAGAGAGAGATGCACTCAGCTGAGACAGAACAAAAGCTGGAAAAACTTCCGTGCCTGTTCATTTTATTATAGTGTGTCACTCAGGGTGCATACTCTTTTAGCACACTATGCCCCTTCACAGAGAAAAAATATCCTGTAGCATATCAGTCTGACCCTGCCCAATGACAGTCCAGCGCCGAAAAACCAGGCAATTCTTCTCTGAACAAGAGAAACAACAACCCCAGACGATCGTTTCGGCCTTCTGTGGGCCTCGTCAGTGAGGTGCAGTCGCATCTCTCTAAGGGCATGTGTGCAAGGAGTCCACGTCTGGTTTCCCCTTTTACTCTTAGGGAGACACAAGAGCAATTTGCATAAATAAAAAGAGAGAGAGAGATGCACTCAGCTGAGACAGAACAAAAGCTGGAAAAACTTCCGTGCCTGTTCATTTTATTATAGTGTGTCACTCAGGGTGCATACTCTTTTAGCACACTATGCCCCTTCACAGAGAAAAAATATCCTGTAGCATATCAGTCTGACCCTGCCCAATGACAGTCCAGCGCCGAAAAACCAGGCAATTCTTCTCTGAACAAGAGAAACAACAACCCCAGACGATCGTTTCGGCCTTCTGTGGGCCTCGTCAGTGAGGTGCAGTCGCATCTCTCTAAGGGCATGTGTGCAAGGAGTCCACGTCTGGTTTCCCCTTTTACTCTTAGGGAGACACAAGAGCAATTTGCATAAATAAAAAGAGAGAGAGAGATGCACTCAGCTGAGACAGAACAAAAGCTGGAAAAACTTCCGTGCCTGTTCATTTTATTATAGTGTGTCACTCAGGGTGCATACTCTTTTAGCACACTATGCCCCTTCACAGAGAAAAAATATCCTGTAGCATATCAGTCTGACCCTGCCCAATGACAGTCCAGCGCCGAAAAACCAGGCAATTCTTCTCTGAACAAGAGAAACAACAACCCCAGACGATCGTTTCGGCCTTCTGTGGGCCTCGTCAGTGAGGTGCAGTCGCATCTCTCTAAGGGCATGTGTGCAAGGAGTCCACGTCTGGTTTCCCCTTTTACTCTTAGGGAGACACAAGAGCAATTTGCATAAATAAAAAGAGAGAGAGAGATGCACTCAGCTGAGACAGAACAAAAGCTGGAAAAACTTCCGTGCCTGTTCATTTTATTATAGTGTGTCACTCAGGGTGCATACTCTTTTAGCACACTATGCCCCTTCACAGAGAAAAAATATCCTGTAGCATATCAGTCTGACCCTGCCCAATGACAGTCCAGCGCCGAAAAACCAGGCAATTCTTCTCTGAACAAGAGAAACAACAACCCCAGACGATCGTTTCGGCCTTCTGTGGGCCTCGTCAGTGAGGTGCAGTCGCATCTCTCTAAGGGCATGTGTGCAAGGAGTCCACGTCTGGTTTCCCCTTTTACTCTTAGGGAGACACAAGAGCAATTTGCATAAATAAAAAGAGAGAGAGAGATGCACTCAGCTGAGACAGAACAAAAGCTGGAAAAACTTCCGTGCCTGTTCATTTTATTATAGTGTGTCACTCAGGGTGCATACTCTTTTAGCACACTATGCCCCTTCACAGAGAAAAAATATCCTGTAGCATATCAGTCTGACCCTGCCCAATGACAGTCCAGCGCCGAAAAACCAGGCAATTCTTCTCTGAACAAGAGAAACAACAACCCCAGACGATCGTTTCGGCCTTCTGTGGGCCTCGTCAGTGAGGTGCAGTCGCATCTCTCTAAGGGCATGTGTGCAAGGAGTCCACGTCTGGTTTCCCCTTTTACTCTTAGGGAGACACAAGAGCAATTTGCATAAATAAAAAGAGAGAGAGAGATGCACTCAGCTGAGACAGAACAAAAGCTGGAAAAACTTCCGTGCCTGTTCATTTTATTATAGTGTGTCACTCAGGGTGCATACTCTTTTAGCACACTATGCCCCTTCACAGAGAAAAAATATCCTGTAGCATATCAGTCTGACCCTGCCCAATGACAGTCCAGCGCCGAAAAACCAGGCAATTCTTCTCTGAACAAGAGAAACAACAACCCCAGACGATCGTTTCGGCCTTCTGTGGGCCTCGTCAGTGAGGTGCAGTCGCATCTCTCTAAGGGCATGTGTGCAAGGAGTCCACGTCTGGTTTCCCCTTTTACTCTTAGGGAGACACAAGAGCAATTTGCATAAATAAAAAGAGAGAGAGAGATGCACTCAGCTGAGACAGAACAAAAGCTGGAAAAACTTCCGTGCCTGTTCATTTTATTATAGTGTGTCACTCAGGGTGCATACTCTTTTAGCACACTATGCCCCTTCACAGAGAAAAAATATCCTGTAGCATATCAGTCTGACCCTGCCCAATGACAGTCCAGCGCCGAAAAACCAGGCAATTCTTCTCTGAACAAGAGAAACAACAACCCCAGACGATCGTTTCGGCCTTCTGTGGGCCTCGTCAGTGAGGTGCAGTCGCATCTCTCTAAGGGCATGTGTGCAAGGAGTCCACGTCTGGTTTCCCCTTTTACTCTTAGGGAGACACAAGAGCAATTTGCATAAATAAAAAGAGAGAGAGAGATGCACTCAGCTGAGACAGAACAAAAGCTGGAAAAACTTCCGTGCCTGTTCATTTTATTATAGTGTGTCACTCAGGGTGCATACTCTTTTAGCACACTATGCCCCTTCACAGAGAAAAAATATCCTGTAGCATATCAGTCTGACCCTGCCCAATGACAGTCCAGCGCCGAAAAACCAGGCAATTCTTCTCTGAACAAGAGAAACAACAACCCCAGACGATCGTTTCGGCCTTCTGTGGGCCTCGTCAGTGAGGTGCAGTCGCATCTCTCTAAGGGCATGTGTGCAAGGAGTCCACGTCTGGTTTCCCCTTTTACTCTTAGGGAGACACAAGAGCAATTTGCATAAATAAAAAGAGAGAGAGAGATGCACTCAGCTGAGACAGAACAAAAGCTGGAAAAACTTCCGTGCCTGTTCATTTTATTATAGTGTGTCACTCAGGGTGCATACTCTTTTAGCACACTATGCCCCTTCACAGAGAAAAAATATCCTGTAGCATATCAGTCTGACCCTGCCCAATGACAGTCCAGCGCCGAAAAACCAGGCAATTCTTCTCTGAACAAGAGAAACAACAACCCCAGACGATCGTTTCGGCCTTCTGTGGGCCTCGTCAGTGAGGTGCAGTCGCATCTCTCTAAGGGCATGTGTGCAAGGAGTCCACGTCTGGTTTCCCCTTTTACTCTTAGGGAGACACAAGAGCAATTTGCATAAATAAAAAGAGAGAGAGAGATGCACTCAGCTGAGACAGAACAAAAGCTGGAAAAACTTCCGTGCCTGTTCATTTTATTATAGTGTGTCACTCAGGGTGCATACTCTTTTAGCACACTATGCCCCTTCACAGAGAAAAAATATCCTGTAGCATATCAGTCTGACCCTGCCCAATGACAGTCCAGCGCCGAAAAACCAGGCAATTCTTCTCTGAACAAGAGAAACAACAACCCCAGACGATCGTTTCGGCCTTCTGTGGGCCTCGTCAGTGAGGTGCAGTCGCATCTCTCTAAGGGCATGTGTGCAAGGAGTCCACGTCTGGTTTCCCCTTTTACTCTTAGGGAGACACAAGAGCAATTTGCATAAATAAAAAGAGAGAGAGAGATGCACTCAGCTGAGACAGAACAAAAGCTGGAAAAACTTCCGTGCCTGTTCATTTTATTATAGTGTGTCACTCAGGGTGCATACTCTTTTAGCACACTATGCCCCTTCACAGAGAAAAAATATCCTGTAGCATATCAGTCTGACCCTGCCCAATGACAGTCCAGCGCCGAAAAACCAGGCAATTCTTCTCTGAACAAGAGAAACAACAACCCCAGACGATCGTTTCGGCCTTCTGTGGGCCTCGTCAGTGAGGTGCAGTCGCATCTCTCTAAGGGCATGTGTGCAAGGAGTCCACGTCTGGTTTCCCCTTTTACTCTTAGGGAGACACAAGAGCAATTTGCATAAATAAAAAGAGAGAGAGAGATGCACTCAGCTGAGACAGAACAAAAGCTGGAAAAACTTCCGTGCCTGTTCATTTTATTATAGTGTGTCACTCAGGGTGCATACTCTTTTAGCACACTATGCCCCTTCACAGAGAAAAAATATCCTGTAGCATATCAGTCTGACCCTGCCCAATGACAGTCCAGCGCCGAAAAACCAGGCAATTCTTCTCTGAACAAGAGAAACAACAACCCCAGACGATCGTTTCGGCCTTCTGTGGGCCTCGTCAGTGAGGTGCAGTCGCATCTCTCTAAGGGCATGTGTGCAAGGAGTCCACGTCTGGTTTCCCCTTTTACTCTTAGGGAGACACAAGAGCAATTTGCATAAATAAAAAGAGAGAGAGAGATGCACTCAGCTGAGACAGAACAAAAGCTGGAAAAACTTCCGTGCCTGTTCATTTTATTATAGTGTGTCACTCAGGGTGCATACTCTTTTAGCACACTATGCCCCTTCACAGAGAAAAAATATCCTGTAGCATATCAGTCTGACCCTGCCCAATGACAGTCCAGCGCCGAAAAACCAGGCAATTCTTCTCTGAACAAGAGAAACAACAACCCCAGACGATCGTTTCGGCCTTCTGTGGGCCTCGTCAGTGAGGTGCAGTCGCATCTCTCTAAGGGCATGTGTGCAAGGAGTCCACGTCTGGTTTCCCCTTTTACTCTTAGGGAGACACAAGAGCAATTTGCATAAATAAAAAGAGAGAGAGAGATGCACTCAGCTGAGACAGAACAAAAGCTGGAAAAACTTCCGTGCCTGTTCATTTTATTATAGTGTGTCACTCAGGGTGCATACTCTTTTAGCACACTATGCCCCTTCACAGAGAAAAAATATCCTGTAGCATATCAGTCTGACCCTGCCCAATGACAGTCCAGCGCCGAAAAACCAGGCAATTCTTCTCTGAACAAGAGAAACAACAACCCCAGACGATCGTTTCGGCCTTCTGTGGGCCTCGTCAGTGAGGTGCAGTCGCATCTCTCTAAGGGCATGTGTGCAAGGAGTCCACGTCTGGTTTCCCCTTTTACTCTTAGGGAGACACAAGAGCAATTTGCATAAATAAAAAGAGAGAGAGAGATGCACTCAGCTGAGACAGAACAAAAGCTGGAAAAACTTCCGTGCCTGTTCATTTTATTATAGTGTGTCACTCAGGGTGCATACTCTTTTAGCACACTATGCCCCTTCACAGAGAAAAAATATCCTGTAGCATATCAGTCTGACCCTGCCCAATGACAGTCCAGCGCCGAAAAACCAGGCAATTCTTCTCTGAACAAGAGAAACAACAACCCCAGACGATCGTTTCGGCCTTCTGTGGGCCTCGTCAGTGAGGTGCAGTCGCATCTCTCTAAGGGCATGTGTGCAAGGAGTCCACGTCTGGTTTCCCCTTTTACTCTTAGGGAGACACAAGAGCAATTTGCATAAATAAAAAGAGAGAGAGAGATGCACTCAGCTGAGACAGAACAAAAGCTGGAAAAACTTCCGTGCCTGTTCATTTTATTATAGTGTGTCACTCAGGGTGCATACTCTTTTAGCACACTATGCCCCTTCACAGAGAAAAAATATCCTGTAGCATATCAGTCTGACCCTGCCCAATGACAGTCCAGCGCCGAAAAACCAGGCAATTCTTCTCTGAACAAGAGAAACAACAACCCCAGACGATCGTTTCGGCCTTCTGTGGGCCTCGTCAGTGAGGTGCAGTCGCATCTCTCTAAGGGCATGTGTGCAAGGAGTCCACGTCTGGTTTCCCCTTTTACTCTTAGGGAGACACAAGAGCAATTTGCATAAATAAAAAGAGAGAGAGAGATGCACTCAGCTGAGACAGAACAAAAGCTGGAAAAACTTCCGTGCCTGTTCATTTTATTATAGTGTGTCACTCAGGGTGCATACTCTTTTAGCACACTATGCCCCTTCACAGAGAAAAAATATCCTGTAGCATATCAGTCTGACCCTGCCCAATGACAGTCCAGCGCCGAAAAACCAGGCAATTCTTCTCTGAACAAGAGAAACAACAACCCCAGACGATCGTTTCGGCCTTCTGTGGGCCTCGTCAGTGAGGTGCAGTCGCATCTCTCTAAGGGCATGTGTGCAAGGAGTCCACGTCTGGTTTCCCCTTTTACTCTTAGGGAGACACAAGAGCAATTTGCATAAATAAAAAGAGAGAGAGAGATGCACTCAGCTGAGACAGAACAAAAGCTGGAAAAACTTCCGTGCCTGTTCATTTTATTATAGTGTGTCACTCAGGGTGCATACTCTTTTAGCACACTATGCCCCTTCACAGAGAAAAAATATCCTGTAGCATATCAGTCTGACCCTGCCCAATGACAGTCCAGCGCCGAAAAACCAGGCAATTCTTCTCTGAACAAGAGAAACAACAACCCCAGACGATCGTTTCGGCCTTCTGTGGGCCTCGTCAGTGAGGTGCAGTCGCATCTCTCTAAGGGCATGTGTGCAAGGAGTCCACGTCTGGTTTCCCCTTTTACTCTTAGGGAGACACAAGAGCAATTTGCATAAATAAAAAGAGAGAGAGAGATGCACTCAGCTGAGACAGAACAAAAGCTGGAAAAACTTCCGTGCCTGTTCATTTTATTATAGTGTGTCACTCAGGGTGCATACTCTTTTAGCACACTATGCCCCTTCACAGAGAAAAAATATCCTGTAGCATATCAGTCTGACCCTGCCCAATGACAGTCCAGCGCCGAAAAACCAGGCAATTCTTCTCTGAACAAGAGAAACAACAACCCCAGACGATCGTTTCGGCCTTCTGTGGGCCTCGTCAGTGAGGTGCAGTCGCATCTCTCTAAGGGCATGTGTGCAAGGAGTCCACGTCTGGTTTCCCCTTTTACTCTTAGGGAGACACAAGAGCAATTTGCATAAATAAAAAGAGAGAGAGAGATGCACTCAGCTGAGACAGAACAAAAGCTGGAAAAACTTCCGTGCCTGTTCATTTTATTATAGTGTGTCACTCAGGGTGCATACTCTTTTAGCACACTATGCCCCTTCACAGAGAAAAAATATCCTGTAGCATATCAGTCTGACCCTGCCCAATGACAGTCCAGCGCCGAAATACCAGGCAATTCTTCTCTGAACAAGAGAAACAACAACCCCAGACGATCGTTTCGGCCTTCTGTGGGCCTCGTCAGTGAGGTGCAGTCGCATCTCTCTAAGGGCATGTGTGCAAGGAGTCCACGTCTGGTTTCCCCTTTTACTCTTAGGGAGACACAAGAGCAATTTGCATAAATAAAAAGAGAGAGAGAGATGCACTCAGCTGAGACAGAACAAAAGCTGGAAAAACTTCCGTGCCTGTTCATTTTATTATAGTGTGTCACTCAGGGTGCATACTCTTTTAGCACACTATGCCCCTTCACAGAGAAAAAATATCCTGTAGCATATCAGTCTGACCCTGCCCAATGACAGTCCAGCGCCGAAAAACCAGGCAATTCTTCTCTGAACAAGAGAAACAACAACCCCAGACGATTGTTTCGGCCTTCTGTGGGCCTCGTCAGTGAGGTGCAGTCGCATCTCTCTAAGGGCATGTGTGCAAGGAGTCCACGTCTGGTTTCCCCTTTTACTCTTAGGGAGACACAAGAGCAATTTGCATAAATAAAAAGAGAGAGAGAGATGCACTCAGCTGAGACAGAACAAAAGCTGGAAAAACTTCCGTGCCTGTTCATTTTATTATAGTGTGTCACTCAGGGTGCATACTCTTTTAGCACACTATGCCCCTTCACAGAGAAAAAATATCCTGTAGCATATCAGTCTGACCCTGCCCAATGACAGTCCAGCGCCGAAAAACCAGGCAATTCTTCTCTGAACAAGAGAAACAACAACCCCAGACGATCGTTTCGGCCTTCTGTGGGCCTCGTCAGTGAGGTGCAATCGCATCTCTCTAAGGGCATGTGTGCAAGGAGTCCACGTCTGGTTTCCCCTTTTACTCTTAGGGAGACACAAGAGCAATTTGCATAAATAAAAAGAGAGAGAGAGATGCACTCAGCATTATTTCATTATTTCCTATTTATATGTTTCAATGTTTAATGATTGTTTTTATGGGTAATATATTTTTATTCGTTCAATATTAAATATCAAAATATTGTACACTGATTTCGGATTAATATTGGTGTATTGGCACCTTGAGTACTTACCCAGCACTCACACATTTGGTTTAAGTACCGAATACCTTACAGTCCAGATCAGCCTGTTATATCTTTTTATCTTTTGTTTCCCCTCTGCCATCCTTTGATAGGCGCCTTAAGGGATATTTCCATATACAACGTTTACAGGACTTCTCCAGACTGGCTCCCATCTTGTGGAACTCTCTGCCTTGCTCCACAAGACTCTCTTCTAGTTTTTAAAGCTTCAAGTGCTCCCTAAAGACTCTACTGTTCAGAGATGCATACAACCTACACTAACCTTTCCTACTACCAGTTCCTCTCCTCCATTGCTATCCCCTGAACCCCCTTAGCATGTAAGCCTAAGAGTCCAGCTGTTTGTAGATCACCTTCTTAAGAGCTGACTACAACAGTGCAACTCTTGGCATGGCCCTCTACCCATTTGATCACTATAATTGTTTTGTTGTACTCCCCCTCTGTTTATAGCGCTGCGGAATCTGTTGGTGCTCTACAAATAACCGATAATAATAATAAATAATAAACACAGACACACACACAGATAATCACGTGCACGTACACATGAAAACACTCAGACTGACGCACATACAAATACCCTCATGCACATACACATGAAAACACTCACACTGACACAAACATACAAATAGTCACATGCACACACACATGAAAACACACAGACACACACAAGTAATCACATGCACACACATGAAAACACTCAGACACACACAAATAATCACATACACATACACATGAAAAAACTCACACACACACAAATAATCACATGCACATACACATGAAAACACTTACACACACAAATAATCACATGCACATGAAAACACTCACACTCACACACACACACTAATAATCACATGCACATACACATGAAAACACACACACAAATAATCACATACACATGAAAACACACACACACAAATAATCACATGCACATACACATGAAAACACACACACAAATAATCACATGCACATGAAAACACTCACACAGACACACACACACACTAATAATCAAATGCACATACACATGAAAACACACACACAAACACACACATACTAATAATCACATGCACATACACATGAAAACACTCACACAAACACACACATACTAATAATCACATGCACATACACATGAAAACACTCACAAACACTCTCTCTCTCTCTCTCTCTCTCTCTCAAACACACACACACACACACAAATAATCACATACACATGGAAACACACACACACACACACAAATAATCACATGCACATACACATAAAAACACTCACACACACACACAAATAATCACATGCACATGCACATAAAAACACACACACACACTAATATTCACATACACATAAAAGACACGTACTGAACTTAAAAGTATCCAAATACCAACTACATATTTTTGGTATATTAGCGCTAGTTTTCGCTGCAAGCTTTTAAAATAAATAGAGCTCTCACCAGCCTTTTAAATAAAGATAGCAAGAGAAAAAAAGAAAAAATGAAATTAATGCTTACCTGATAAATTTATTTTTTTCTTGACACGGTGAGTCCACAGATCATCTCTAATTACTATTGGGAATATCACTCCTGGCCAGCAGGAGGAGGCAAATAGCACTGCAGCAAAGCTGTTAAATATCACCTCCCTTCCCTCAAACCCCAGTCATTCGACCAAAGGAAAAGGAGAGAAAGGAAGTAACACAAGGTGCAGAGGTGCCTGAGGTTTACAACACAAAAAACCTGTCTAAATAAACAAGGCGGGCCGTGGACTCACCGTGTCAAGAAATAAATAAATTTATCAGGTAAGCATAAGTTTTGTTTTCTTTCTAATGACATAATGAGTCCATGGATCATCTCTAATTACTATTGGGTATGAATACCCAAGCTAGAGGACACAGATGATAAGGGAGGGACAAGACAAGACAGGGAACGTAAACGGAAGGCCCCACTGCTTGAAGAACCTTTCTCCCAAAAGATGCCTCAGCCGAGGCAAAAGTAGCAAATTTATAGAATTCAGAAAAAAGTGTGTAGAGAGGACTAAGCTGCAGCCTTGCAAATCTGTTCCATGGAAGCTTCATTTTTGAATGCCCAGGAAGACGAAACAGCCCTCGTGGAATGAGCCGTGATTTTTTCAGGGGGCTGTTGCCAAGCAGTTTCATAGGCTAAATGAATTATACTCCTCAGCCACAGAGAAAGAGACGCAGCAGTAGCTTTCTGACCCTTACGTTTCCCAGAGAAAAGTACAAATAAGGAAGAGGGCTGGCGAAAATCCTTAGTCGCCTGCAAATAGTACTTCAATGCACGTACCACATCCAGATTGTGCAGTAAACGCTCTTTATGAGAAGAAGGGTTAGGACACAAGGAAGGAACAATGATTTCCTGGTTAATATTCCTATCTGAAACCATTTTCGGAAGAAAACCTAACTTAGTACACAGAACTACCTTATCCGAATGAAAAACAAGGTAAGGGGATTCCCACTGCAATGCTGAGAGTTCAGAAACTCTTCAACCAGAAGAAATTGCATCAAGAAACAAAACTTTCCAAGATAACATCTTAATGTCTAAGGAATGCATAGGTTTAAACGGAGCCTGCTGAAGAACTTTAAGAACAAGGTTTAGAATCCAGGGAGGAGTAACAGATTTGAACACAGGCCTGATTCTGACCAAGGCCTGACAGAAAGATTGCACATCCGGCACGTCCATCAGACGCTTATACAACAATATAGATAAGGCAGAAATTTGACTCTTCAAGGTACTAACTGATAATCCCTTCTCCAGACCCTCCTAGAGAAAGAACAAAATCCTAGGAATTTGAACTCTACTCCAAGAGTAGCCTTTGGATTCACACCAATACAGATATTTACGCCATATCTTATAGTAAATTTTTCTGGTAACAGGCTTACGAGCCTGAATCATGGTCTCAATGACCGACTCAGAAAACCCATGCTTAGATAAAATTAAGCGTTCAATCTCCAAGCAGTCAGCTTCAGAGAAACGAGATTTGGATGAAGGAAGGGCCCTTGAAGTAGAAGGTCTTTCCTCAGTGGAAGTCTCAGAGGTGGGAGAGATGACATCTCCACTAGGTCTGCATACCAGATCCTGCAAAGCCACGCTGGTGCAATGAGGATCACCAACGCCCTCTCCTGCTTGATTTGAGGAATGACCCGAGGGAGGAGAGCGAACGGAGGAAACAGGTATGCCAGACTGAAATTCCGCCAGAGCATCTATCAGTACAGCCTGAGGATCCCTTGACCTCAACCCGTACCTCGGGAGCTTGGCATTCTGTTGAGATGCCATGAGATCCAGCTCCGGCTATCTCCATTTGAGAATCAAGTTGTAAAACACCTCTGGATGGAGTTCCCACTCCCCCGGGTGAAAGGTCTGTCTGCTCAGAAAATCTGCTTCCCAGTTGTCCACTCCTGGAATGTGGATCATGGATAGACAGCAGCTGTGAGTCTCTGCCCACTGAATAATCTTGGTTACCTCTGTCATAAAACTTCAACTTTCATACGTTCTCCATAGAGTACAGACCACGGCAAAATCAGCAGTGTTTCAGTTCAATATTGCCCACTGAGGTAGCGGTGTGTAAATGTGTTATAATAAAACTGATCCAATATGTAACGTGTGTGATTTGTAACTCCAATGCTTTTACACTTTGCTCACAGTTGTGAGTAGATACAATAGTTTCCAATGTGTATAACAAAATCGTATAAACAGCTGAGCAAGTGAAATTACTTCACACGGTGCATAAGTTGTAACGACAGTCTTCAGGCTTTAAAGAAAGATAGAAAACAGTACCTTGATTATAAATGTATTCATCGGTAAATGTGTCCCCACACCGGACTTCTCTCTGTAGATACAGACACTAATGCCAATCCGGTCCTACCGTCTGCAGGGAGGGAAGACAAACCGCTAAGCCTCTGGTGTTCAATATGCGGATCAGAACGCCTTACACACCTGAATTCAGCTCATTGATTATGCACTGCATGCAGCACCTATACCTCAGGGACATAGAGAAGTGAGCAAATCCTTGCGTCTTCAGCGTTTTCCCATTCGCTGGATAACAACGCAAAAGCAAATCCAAAGGTATACGAAAGGATGATAGGCAGCACAGTGGAGAGTTAGTAAAAATGCAAAAACTTTATTCGGTACAGTAAAATCATATTTTAAGCACATACACAACAAATGTTATACCCCAGCACACAGGAGCTGCTCTCCGACGCGTTTCCTGCTAAACACAGCACTTCATAAGGGATAGCAGCTGATTCCCTCTACGGCCATTTATGCATGCAGATCTATTAACCCTTTACACGACACTTACTGATCACCTCTAATTCATTTTGAGAACAGTGATCCGTGTCCAATAAATGGTATGTTAGATCTTGCGTGCCAAATGGAACAATTTACAAATTCAAAAAATCTCACAATAGATACACAACAGTATACTTAAAAATATAATGAAATATACACTTTTTTCTAGATTCATGAGAGAAACAATGTGATACATATGCCAATAATTTTAACGATTGGATCTTACATTATTATTAATAATGACGGAGGGGGGAGAGAAAATAAGCAAATAATTGCATATAGCTATATGGCTTTACTTATATGCCTGTATACAGTTGTAAGTCCCAAATCTTATTTATCCCTTTTGGGCTACCTGTTTCCAGTTTATGTATCCAGAAAGCCTCTTTTCTGTTTAACTTAGCCAATCTATCTCCCCCTATGATTCTTTTTGGTACCCTATCAATGGTTTGAAATTGAAACAAAGTTAGAATATATTCAAGCCCTTCTTTTGTGTATGGATGACTATTGCGATGACGTGCAAAATGTCTTGCCACTGGAGTCTTAGGTTCAAGAGCTTCCAATGATAACAAGTGTTCACGCATACAATCCTTTATGGGTCTTATGGTTCTCCCTGTGTATTGGCACCCACAAAGTTTACAAGAGATTAAGTAGACTGCAAAGTCTGTTTGGCAGGTAAAGTGTTGGTAAATTCTAAATTCACATTTTGTAGTATGGGACACAAAGATTTCACCCTGCTTAACAAACTTGCAGGTCTTACAAGGTCTTATCCCACATTTAAATGTCCCTTTCCTAGTTTTTAGCCAACTCTCTGACCTAATTGTATTAGGTTTATTAGATTCTGAAAAATTTCTATTTACATACTGTCCTAAAGTCCTAGCTCTTCTTGAAACAAATTTGACACCGTTATTAGATATATCTTTTAAAGTAGGTTCTTTTTCAAGAATGGGGAGATATCTTTTCACTAGATTACACATTTTGTTATATTGGTTATTGTACTGAGTAGAGAAGACAAGATTGTCACTTGAGCTTTTACTTTTTGATTTATCCTGAAGCAATTCTTCCCTATCCATAGATCTTATACTATCTCTAGTATTCTCCAATAGGTTCTTATTGTAACCTCTGTTTAGGAGGCGATCCTTTAGGAGATCTGCATGTTTATCATAGTCTTCAGTATTGCTGCAGTTCCTGCGTAACCTCATAAATTGTCCTTTTGGAATAGCCCTTTTTAGATGTTTGGGATGATTTGATTCTGCTCTAAGTATGGTGTTGCCAGCAATTTCTTTTCTAAAAGCTTCCATCACTACTACTTGTTCACTTTTAACTACCTTGATTTTCAAGTCTAAGAAATTGATATTATCCTCATTCCAACTATAGGTAAATTTAGGATTCATACTGTTATCATTCAATGTTCTAACAAAATCCTCCATCTGGGTTATACTCCCATGCCAGACAATTAACACGTCATCGATAAATCTAGTATAAAATTTGATGTTATTTTTATAATCATTCAAATCCCCAAAAATCTTAAACAGTTCAAAATAACTCAAGTAAATGTTCGCATAGGAGGGGGCGAATTTCGCCCCCATGGCTGTACCCCTATGCTGTAAGTAGATGTTACCTTCAAAAACAAAATAATTATGAGTTAACAGAAAATTAACCACATCAATAAGATAACTGATAAACACAACATCAAAATTTGTATAGAATTTCAAAATCTCTTCTAGAGCTAGAAGACCTTGGCTGTGGGGGATGCAAGAATATAACGAGACCACATCTATTGTTAAAAAATAGCAGTTATCAGACCATCTGAAGCCTTCAAGCTTCCTGAGTAACTGTTTTGTGTCTCGTAAATATCCAGGCATGTTAGTAACTATTGGCTGTAAAAACCCATCCACCCATGCTCCTAATTTCTCACCTAGTGTGCCTATTGTGGAAATGATGGGCCTACCTGGCGGTTTTAGTGGGTTTTTATGAATCTTTGGCAAATGTTTAAATGTAGATATTACTGGGAATTTCACCAAAAGTGAATCTGCCAATTTTTCATTAAGAATGCCTAATTTTAATCCTTCTTCAAGTATATTATCCAATTCATTTACAAATTTTGTAGTGGGGTTAAAAGTAAGTAACCTATATGTATCCCTATCACTCAGTTGTGTTTGGGCCTCAATTACATAGGTTTCCCTATCTTGAACAACAATCGATCCACCTTTGTCAGAATTGGTAATGATTAAACTCTGATTTTTCTGCAGACACTGCAGTGCCTGCCATTCAGTTCTCGATAAATTATTATTATGTTTCTCTTTCTTCTTTTCACACTCATAGAGTTTAATCAATTCTTGTTCAACAATGGTATGAAATAGATCAATATTTTCACCCCTAGAATGTAAAGGGTAAAAATATTTGTTTGTACATTTCATGTTACTCCTAGGGACAATGTGATTGCTTTCACTATGCCTAATGTTATCACTGTTTAAGGCCGCTAAATTAGTCAGGTCACATAATTCACTAAATTCCAATTTTTCAATGTCTGTAAACATAGAATATGCAGCATCAGAAACAACACAGACATCGGGACAATCAGGACTATCAGGATTATCAGTATTGATATTAACCATCTCAGAGAAGTGTTTCTTTAATGTCACTTTCCTCATGAACTTGTTCAAGTCCAATAATACATCAAATAGGTCAAAGTCATTAGAGGGAGCAAACCCAAGTCCTTTAGTCAGAACTTTCTGCTGTTCATTTGTAAGCTGTACACTTGAAAGATTTATTATATTCTGCCCCTCTGACTCTTCCCATTTTTTGACCCCTTGTTTGCTCTACTGGGATATCTCGGTGTTGATGTATTAGACTCTGTAACTGTTAGCTTATTGGTGGATGGTAACACATCCTGTTTGACCATTTCAGAGAAAGATTTTCTTTTTATATTCTCCTTAGGTCTCGCTCCTGGTTCTTTACTTGTGTGTTCTCTGTCCTCAGATGCCACATCATTAATCAAAACATTTGAACAATTAGAGTCCAATTCCTGTTCTGAACCTGATGAATTCGATATTTCTCCGGTGGTGTTTCCAGAGCCATCTGTACCAATACTGCTCTCACTAAAAGTAACTTTTCTTTGCTCTGAATTACTTTTGCTTGTATTCTTGTTTTTGTTTTTTTGCCTTCGTTTTCTTGATTTTCTAGTATCAAAATTTGCTCCACCACTGGTATTCCAGTTATAGACTATATTTAACTCATAGTCCTTGCAATCACGTTGGTACTTGCTAATATTTCTTTCCATGATTTCCTTATCCAGCTTTTCAAGGGTGTCATTGAATTGTTTATCAAATGCTTCAAATCTCGTATCATCCTTGGTTAGATCGACTTTTTCCTGTAAATCTGTTAATTCTGCCAAAACTTTCTCTCTTTCTCCTTTCTTTTTATTAAGCAATTCCCCCATGAGGATTAGGGAGCATTTGGTTAAAGTTTCATTCCAATCTTCCATAAATACTTTGTCTTCCTTGTCATTGGCAGGGTATTTCTTCATCCTCAGCCCTCTGGGTACTTTGTTTTCATTTATATAAAGCTGTAAAAACTCTATCTCCCACCAGAGTCTTAACTCCTTGATGCTCAGTTTCTCCTTGCTAGAAAAAAGGTGTACAATATTATCCTGTGTGCTTTCCGGGGTTGTAGTGCTTTTTATTAGGTGCTCCAACTTTGTGCGCCTTAGTGCAATATTGCCATACGCCATGTTTATTGCTGTAAATTTACTGTTTCTATCAGCAATATATTGTAAATTTTGTTTAAATATAATTAGTCCTCATATGAAGAAAAGAACGGGAAATAATGCAAATAATAAAACTTCAACTTTCATACGTTCTCCATAGAGTACAGACCACGGCAAAATCGGCAGTGTTTCAGTTCAATATTGCCCACTGAGGTAGCGGTGTGTAAATGTGTTATAATAAAACTGATCCAATATGTAACATGTGTGATTTGTAACTCCAATGCTTTTACACTTTGCTCACAGTTGTGAGTAGATACAATAGTTTCCAATGTGTATAACAAAATCGTATAAACAGCTGAGCAAGTGAAATTACTTCACACGGTGCATAAGTTGTAACGACAGTCTTCAGGCTTTAAAGAAAGATAGAAAACAGTACCTTGATTATAAATGTATTCATCGGTAAATGTGTCCCCACACCGGACTTCTCTCTGTAGATACAGACACTAATGCCAATCCGGTCCTACCGTCTGCAGGGAGGGAAGACAAACCGCTAAGCCTCTGGTGTTCAATATGCGGATCAGAACGCCTTACACACCTGAATTCAGCTCATTGATTATGCACTGCATGCAGCACCTATACCTCAGGGACATAGAGAAGTGAGCAAATCCTTGCGTCTTCAGCGTTTTCCCATTCGCTGGATAACAACACAAAAGCAAATCCAAAGGTATACGAAAGGATGATAGGCAGCACAGTGGAGAGTTAGTAAAAATGCAAAAACTTTATTCGGTCCAGTAAAATCATATTTTAAGCACATACACAACAAATGTTATACCCCAGCACACAGGAGCTGCTCTCCGACGCGTTTCCTGCTAAACACAGCACTTCATCAGGGATAGCAGCTGATTCCCTCTATGGCCATTTATGCATGCAGATCTATTAACCCTTTACACGACACTTACTGATCACCTCTAATTCATTTTGAGAACAGTGATCCGTGTCCAATAAATGGTATGTTAGATCTTGCGTGCCAAATGGAACAATTTACAAATTCAAAAAATCTCACAATAGATACACAACAGTATACTTAAAAATATAATGAAATATACACTTTTTTCTAGATTCATGAGAGAAACAATGTGATACATATGCCAATAATTTTAACGATTGGATCTTACATTATTATTAATAGGGGAGGGGGGAGAGAAAATAAGCAAATAATTGCATATAGCTATATGGCTTTACTTATATGCCTGTATACAGTTGTAAGTCCCAAATCTTATTTATCCCTTTTGGGCTACCTGTTTCCAGTTTATGTATCCAGAAAGCCTCTTTTCTGTTTAACTTAGCCAATCTATCTCCCCCTATGATTCTTTTTGGTACCCTATCAATGGTTTGAAATTTAAACAAAGTTAGAATATATTCAAGCCCTTCTTTTGTGTATGGATGACTATTGCGATGACGTGCAAAATGTCTTGCTACTGGAGTCTTAGGTTCAAGAGCTTCCAATGATAACAAGTGTTCACGCATACGATCCTTTATGGGTCTTATGGTTCTCCCTGTGTATTGGCACCCACAAAGTTTACAAGAGATTAAGTAGACTGCAAAGTCTGTTTGGCAGGTAAAGTGTTGGTAAATTCTAAATTCACATTTTGTAGTATGGGACACAAAGATTTCACCCTGCTTAACAAACTTGCAGGTCTTACAAGGTCTTATCCCACATTTAAATGTCCCTTTCCTAGTTTTTTTTTTAAAATTATTTATTTATATCCAACAATGCGTACAAACAAATAAATTCAACCTTCTTGTACCACGCAGGGCCAGGTATAACAATATGTATCAACAATCGAGAAAAAGAAAAGAAAAAATTTCAGAACAACTTACAAATTCTTTCAAAATTACCCTTCTATGAAGAATTAGCACGCAGAGTAGGAATTTTTATATTTTGAACCATTTAAGACAACAATTAAACCTTTAAAACCAAAAAATGAAAGAAAGAAATAAAATTAAAAAAAAAAAGGGGGGGGGAGAAGAGGGGGAAAAAAAAGAAAAAAAAGGGATTAATGCTCTCTCTCTTCCCCCCATGAGAATATAATCTTTCCCTATCTCATTTATTTATATTTCAACAGTGTATACAAATAAGAAAAAGCAAAAAATAAATTAAACATTTTCCATTCACCTTACAATGTAACAAAAATTCTTTGCAAATCATAGCAGGAGAACATGACTTAAGAAGAAAGTCAAAAAGAAACAATTCCTTGGAGCCTATGATTTCATGATTATAATATACAAAAAAAGAAAACTAGGCATTTATATTTTAAATATTTACATCATGTCTTCTTTAGTTAAGAGCTACACTATTGAACCTTTCCCCTCTAACCTAAAAAAAAAAAAAAAAAAAAAAAAAAAAAATGTATTAATCTATGTATGACAGAATAAGAAAACGGCAATTGTTGGTAGTTCAGCCCTTTATAAGAGGGCGAGCCCCATTAGGCAATAAAGTCACAAAAAGGTTCCCCTTAGGGGGGGATATTGTCAGTATGATCCTATTCAAGTAAAATTAATTATCTTAACCCGCCTTGGGCTGAATTTCAAGGACAACCAAAAAACAAAAAACAAACAGACAAGCAAAACACACAAAAAAAAAGAAAAAGAGAAGAAACAAAACAAAACAAACAACAAACAGAAAACAAAAACAAACAAAAAAACAAACAAACAAAATTCCCACCCTCTCCCCCCCTTCCGCCTACCATATACCGAGAAGGACTAGTTCTGAATTTTGAAATGGAAAGATCATATACTCAATTTCATTCTCCGAAAGTGTTTTAATATAAACTGCCCATTTATTAAAAAAATTCTTTATGTCCTCTTCATTGTCTATATCTGCATCTTTTTGTTCTAGTATGCATTGTTTTTTCAGACAATTCTGAATTTCAGAAACACTAGGGACAGAGCGCATTTTCCATTTTTTCCCTATCAGATATCTAGTAGCTAAGATAGAAGTGGACACCAGCTTATCATTTGGATGACGATCATTTGAGTTATCAAGACATAATATAATCTGGTATAGAGAAAGGGTTATTGGGGAAATTTTCACCACAAAGTTCAGCCAGTATTCTAATTTATACCATACTCTTCTGATTTTTGGGCAGAACCAAAACATGTGTTCAAGGTCCGCTGCTGGGAGTGAACATTTAGGACATCTGTCGAATTCCAAATTATGAACCCTGTGGCCCTTCTCCGGGGTGAAGTATGCTCTGTGAAGCAACTTAATGTGTGCTTCCCTCCATGTAGCAGATAAGGTTATCTTTGCCACTTTACCTATGGAATGTTGTAGGATTTTTGAATCCACCGTATTCTGATCCGATATTGAAGTCCATGTTGAGGCAAGCTTTGCCAGTGTTAACGTTCCCTTATTGGAAGCAAGTGAGTGATAACACACAGAGATGGACATCTGGTCTATTCCAATGAGTATAAACCAATTTTCTAAGTTACCTAATGTCCAGCACCATCCTACCTCTCTGGTTATTTCAGACAAAAAATGCCTTATCTGCAAGTAAGCGAAAAAATCTTTATTAGGTAGGTTAAATTCCGCTTTCAGCCCTTCGAATGATTTAATCGATTTTCTGTCACCATCTATCAAAAGGGATAACTTGTTTAAGCCATTCCTATGCCATCTACAAAAAACTTCAGAATGAAGCCCAGCTTGAAATCTTGGGTTACCTATCAAAGGAAGATAATTTGAAGCCGCGGGATTAATTGAAAGAAGCTTTGATATCTTCCACCAGGCCTTAATAGGATTGATAATAGTTTTGAGTCCCTTAATCTCTGTAGGTATCTCTTTAGGGGGGGAGTGCAGAAGTGCTACAGGGAGATATGGATCACAAATGCTTAGTTCAAGGTGATTATTTAAAATGTAATCTTTAGACAGAATCCATCCAGTTGCTATTCGTGCCAAGAAACTGAAATTATATGCTCTGATGTCTGGAAGTGCCAGGCCCCCAAATTCACGTGGGAGAGAAAGTTTAGTACGAGATATTCGTGCTTTTTTCCCTAACCAGTGAAATTGACCAATTAGACTATTCATCAGCCGAACATCTTTTTCAAAAAGAATTAATGGAACATTCTGGAGTACATATAACAATTTCGGGAGGAGGACCATTTTAACTAGGGCGACTCGTCCCGAAATTGACAATGGTAGACTTTGCCATAGTTTAAGTTTTTCCCTGATTTGTTTTATAATTGGCGGTATATTAAATTCGTATAAATCCGCAGACTTCACTGGAATATTTATCCCTAGATATTTAAAAGATTTTATTACTACTTTAAATGGATTATCGAAACAAGAGTCACTATTTTTCTGAATCCATAGAATTTCTGATTTAGATGTGTTTATCTTATATCCCGAGAAAGTACCAAATTGTTCAATTATCTGCAAAAGTCTGGGAATATTAATTTTAGTGTTAGATATATATAACAGAATATCATCCGCATATAAGCCAATTTTCATCTCGTGTTTCGAAATCTTTATACCTTCCAAGGATTGTCTTAGCATGATTGCCAGGGGCTCGATGGCAACGTCAAAAAGAAGTGGGGAGAGAGGGCACCCTTGGCGTGTTCCTCTTTCTAATGTTATTGGGGAAGAGACAGATCCATTAACTATCAGGCTTGTAGCTGAGTGTTTGTATAAATTCTCTATAAATTCAGGAAATTTACCCTTGATTCCAAATTTAAGCAAGGAGGTGTTTAAATGCTTAAAAGTAATGGAATCAAACGCTTTTTCTGCGTCAATAGAAAGAATAGCCATATCTGATACCTCCCCTCTCTCCCTTTTAGATCTTAAAGATTTTTCAAAGTATTCCAATGTGACCAGAACCTCCCTAATTTTGGCCGAAGAATTCCGTTTGTTTAAAAAACCAGCTTGATCCGTGTGTATTACTTTTGGGAGGATTAGCTGTAGTCTAGAGGCTAAAATGGAAGTTAGAATCTTGTAGTCTGAATTAAGCAAGGCTATTGGCCTATACGATTCCTTTTTAGATGGATCTTTCCCCCCCTTAGGTATTAAAGTTGTGTAAGAAGAGGCAAATGATGATGTTGCTGGTTTACCGTTAATATACATGTCATTATAAAGATTCATTAAGTAGGGGGAGATTTCTGCCATTAATATCTTATAGAATTCATTCGGCAACCCGTCTGGGCCAGCCGCTTTATTAGTAGGAAGACTAGAGATAACATCAGTTATTTCCTGAGGAGAGATAGCAGAGTTAAGGCTACTAATGCAGTCATCTGTCAGTGAGGGACTCACTATTTTACTCCAAAATTCTGCTGCATTCCCACTATCGTATCCTTTATATGAGTATATATCTTGAAAATATTTCACGAATGCAGATGCAATTTCATCCAATTTCAGGATTCGCTTACCCTTATCTATGAACTCTTCAATATAAGATTGTTTTTTTTCGTTCTTAACTAATCTAGCCAGCATCTTTCCAGATTTATTCCCGAATCTGTAAAATTTGGCTTGGATTTTTAAATCTTTTTGCGCTTGTTGAGCCACGATAAATGTATCCCTAGCTTCTTTAGCTTGTACGTATTTAGCCCAATTTAGGGCATTCTTATGCAGCAAAAATTTGTTATATGAATTGGATAATATTTTTTGTAGTTCCTTTTCCTTTAATTTCAGTTTCTTAGAGAGAATTATATTGTAGGCCAGAATTTCACCTCTGAGAACCGCCTTAGCGGCTTCCCAGAACAAATCTGGACGATCTGTATAATTAGAATTAAAGCGCAAAAATTCCTCGAATTTAGACCTAAGATATGTCTTAAACTTCATGTCAGAAGCAAGGAAGTATGGAAAATGAAAACGCAAAGATTTAGGTTTTGCTTGTTCAAACTGGATTACTAGAGAGATAGGGGCGTGATCTGATAATAGGATAGAAGTAATTCCAGCCTGAGCCCTCAGGACTCCCAAACGTTCATCTATCAAGAATAAGTCGATACGAGATAGGGTCTTATGTGCTTTTGAGAGACAAGTAAAGTCCTGAGTGTCTGGGTTTTGACTCCTCCAAATGTCACGTAGTGCTAAATTTTGTTTTATTTTATTAAATATTTTAAATTCTAGATTGTCCTTCTTTTGTCTTTTCTGTTTCTTATTTTCTCTAAGTCTATCTAATGGGCATTGAGGTGCCATATTGAAGTCCCCTCCAACAATTAAATGCCCTTCACTGTATAGAAGAAGTTTAGACTGTATTTTATTCCAAAATTCTAAATCAAGGGTATTGGGGCCATAGATGTTACAAAACGTGTACATTTCTTTGGCGATTCTAACTTTTAGTAAAACATATCTTCCTCCCGGATCAGGCTCACAGTGCACAACTTCAAGCTGAACCCTTTTCCCTATCAAAATGGCCACCCCTCTTTTTTTCCCGACACTAGGTGAGTAGAATACTTCTCTAACCCAAGCAGCCTTAAGTTTGCGAGATTCTTCTGAATTAAGATGTGTTTCTTGGATAAACCCAATATCCGCTTGAAATTTCCTTAGTTGGGTTAAAATAGCTTTCCGTTTGATAGGGGTAGAGATCCCTCCCACATTCCACGAAATTATCTTAACTTTTTCCATTATCCAGTAATCTCAGCATTTACATGGAGCAGGGAGGGGAGGAGGGGGGGGAGAGAAAATAAATAAATAAATAAATAAAAAAAATTTAAGATACACACACAGAACACACATCCAATACCCATCCATTGTCCCCATTTACCCTTGCCTTCAGATTTCCCCATTTATTGGGCCGATTCAGACTATGAAGCAACTGGCCCTCCCGATACTGGTGGGTCCAGGGATGCAAAGAACTCCTCAGCCAAAAGAGCCTCAGAGAAAAAGTGTACTGCACCATTCACTGTTATTTTAATTTTGGCAGGATAAATTATAGTAGCGTCAAAGCCATGGTTTATAAATTTAGTGCAGGTAGGTGCAAGGTCTCTCCTTTTGGAAGCTGTTTCAGCTGAGAAGTCCTGGAACATGAGGATCTTAGCACCATTAATAATAAGTGGTTGAGTTTTCCGAAAATGCTGTAAGAGAGCAATTTTGTCTTGGTAATTAAGCAGTTTTGCAATGATAGGTCTAGGTCTAGAGATATTTTTATTCAATGTACGGTGTGGGCCCATCCTATGTGCCCTTTCGACCAAAATACGTGGGTATGTAGGTGGGAATTTAAGGGCTGCAGTCAACGAGTCTGAAATAAACAAGTTCAAGTCTTCATATTGTTTCTCTTCAGGAAGACCAATTATTCTAATGTTATTTCTTCTACTACGGTTTTCTAGGTCTTCTAATTTGGAAAGAGTTTTTTGAATATCACTACTAATACTATCGAGCTTAGAGCTATGTGTTGTTGTAAGGTCTTCTAGATCAGATACTCTTTGCTCGACCTCTGACAGGCGAGATGAAAATTGTCTGATTTCTTGTGTCAAAGAGGCTATGTCCTGCTTGATTTCGGACCTCAGGACCTCAAACTTAGGAGAAAGGGCCTCAGAAATGCTGGCAACTAAACTTTGGACATTCAATGTTTCAGGCATAGATGTATTTAATAAGGCTGATTGAACATCAGCAGATGGGTCCTGTACCCCTTTAGGTTTCCTTTCCCTTTGTCTAGCTGTCATAGCTGGAGAGGGTGTTTTGACAGAGGTACCAAGAAATTTATCCATATACCGGTTGTGATTTTAGTGATAGGAGAGAAAAAATTATGAAAGCAATTTCGGTGTGTACTATTAAGTGGTGGTGAGAGAGAAGAAAAAAAAAAAAAAAAAAGGAAAGTGATAGTGACCACGGTTAAGAGAGGAAAAAGTTGATTACAATGTGTATGTGAGGAGAAAAAAAAAAAAAAATTAGTTACAATGTGTATGTGAAAAAAAGGAAAAAAAAAGCAGAACCACTTGGTTCAGTGAGAAGGGGTGTGTATTTGTGATACCCAAATACAAAAGTGCAATTAGGTGAGTGCAATTACCGACCGGTATAAGGGTCTGAGATAGAAAAGTGGCCAAGTCAAGTCTGTCAACGAGTGAGAAAAAAAAAAAAAAAAAAGGCCTTATTACAGAAGATAACCACTTAGCTGCAATTGCAAAAGAAGCTAGTGGGGCCCAGTTGCCAAACCAGATTTAGATGAACTATTGTTTACACAAACATTGTTTGCGATAATATTTTCGATAAGGTAAGTTAAAGCTACCAGCACTTAAATAACAGCAAACATTTATTAAATGAAGATAAGTGTAGATAAGAGTAAGCCCTTGGATGTTGTGTTGTCTACACAGAAGCCAATTGGTTGCTGTTAGTAACAATGAAGTTTAAGATTCGACTGAGAGGGGGGGAAGATATTTTTGCACAGAAAACACTCAGGGGGATAAGAAGTTAAGTATATAGATATTCCTGGTATAATATAATTCCCTTTTTTCCCCCTTTCCCCTGCTTTTTGGTCCTAAACAATAAAATTTTCCCCGTAACAAAGTTAATTAATTTAACAAAGGGTATAGTTAACAGGTGCACAGAAGGTTGATAAGCCAAGAATTTCCCCACTAATGATGTAAGGCACGTTAGAGCTATTTAGCCTTGTTAAAAGATAAGCTTGGAAACCAACCAAAGATTATATTAGCCCAGTTCTAGAATCCCTATATCCAGGAAAAAGAAGCAAAACAAACAATGAGCAAACAAAAAGAGAAAAAAAGGGATTGCAATAGTTTCTAGCATTAAATGTAGACCTTTAGACACCTTTTCTTAACAATACTTAGGCAATAATTTAACACTTTTAGTTACCGCAAGTATGTACATAGGTTACACAAAAAACAAAACAAAACAAAAAACCACTATGTCAGAGTATAATACATTATAATCAATTAAAGGTGTCGATTTTGTTACTGTTTTTCCCTGTGGAAGACACACTTAAGTAACATAGGCAAAGTTCCAGGTTTTACATTCAAATATAATGGCAGGGAGTCCATGTAGAAACTTATTTCAGTAATTCAGGTTTTAAGATCTGTTATTCCTTTATGCTCCCCTCCTCTCCCTTTGCATTAAACAATTGACCATAGAGAGTTTTTCTTTGAGGTCCCCTTCAAAGGCAAATGATTGGCACTTAATATTTATACGATGCCCTTTGTATTAATGCTCCAGATCAGCCACATCCAGCCCCTTAGCCCCAGAGTTCCTCCCCAGGACCTCAACTCCAAAAGACCGTAGTCTCTGCCAGGTAGAAAAAGGAAAGTGTATTGAAAGACTCACCTCTCTCGTGCTGCTCGGCCGCCTGCTGTATTTGTCGTAGGCTTTCTGCTCCTGCAAGATGTCCCAGGCTCACGGGTAACAGCCCGCGGGTGAACCCGCTCTACAGCCCTGTTCGCAGTCCAGACCTCAACTCCCCTCACGCAGCAGCGGTGGGAGGGGAGAGAGAGATGCCACACCGAGCAGCCAGAGCAGCAGGTAAGAGAGCTCCCCACAGCCGGTCTCCGATCCAAGACCGGGCCCGGCTCCCTCCCACGCAGCACCAGTGGGGGAGGGGGCGGGGTAGACGCCAGACAGCAAGTCACGCGGACCCAACCAGACGGGATCACGGATGTCAGAGCCGGTAAGAATATAGCCGTATACTATGTTTCTTGAGGCTGGAGGTTATCCAAACAGGGGCGGCAGGCGGCAGACACAGAGAGAGGAGGTAAAGTTAGAGTATCAGGGAGGTCATTTGCAAAGTTAGAAGAAATGCCTTAGAGCAGGAGCCCAGGTAGCTTGTCCAACACCTGTTCAAGCCAGGTGAATATTTCAGGCAGTTCAGGTAGGACCCGGTAGCAGGGGGAATAAGAAGGCATAGACCAGTGAGATGGCAGTCCACTGGTACAGGTTCCAGAGACGGTTGTGTTAGCTGTCCGCAGAAGCAGCCTCAGAACTTGAGGCAAGGCGCGAAAAATCCACCGCCAGGTAGCTGAAGGACTGGAGGTGCGATCAGAGCAGAGCAACACCTGCCTGACTCCTCCTCCACCGGAACCGCCTAGAGGATATCATATCCCCTTTCCTAGTTTTTAGCCAACTCTCTGACCTAATTGTATTAGGTTTATTAGATTCTGAAAAATTTCTATTTACATACTGTCCTAAAGTCCTAGCTCTTCTTGAAACAAATTTGACACCGTTATTAGATATATCTTTTAAAGTAGGTTCTTTTTCAAGAATGGGGAGATATCTTTTCACTAGATTACACATTTTGTTATATTGGTTATTGTACTGAGTAGAGAAGACAAGATTGTCACTTGAGCTTTTACTTTTTGATTTATCCTGAAGCAATTCTTCCCTATCCATAGATCTTATACTATCTCTAGTATTCTCCAATAGGTTCTTATTGTAACCTCTGTTAAAGAGGCGATCCTTTAGGAGATCTGCATGTTTATCATAGTCTTCAGTATTGCTGCAGTTCCTGCGTAACCTCATAAATTGTCCTTTTGGAATAGCCCTTTTTAGATGTTTGGGATGATTTGATTCTGCTCTAAGTATGGTGTTGCCAGCAATTTCTTTTCTAAAAGCTTCCATCACTACTACTTGTTCACTTTTATCTACCTTGATTTTCAAGTCTAAGAAATTGATATTATCCTCATTCCAACTATAGGTAAATTTAAGATTCATACTGTTATCATTCAATGTTCTAACAAAATCCTCCATCTGGGTTATACTCCCATGCCAGACAATTAACACGTCATCGATAAATCTAGTATAAAATTTGATGTTATTTTTATAATCATTCAAATCCCCAAAAATCTTAAACAGTTCAAAATAACTCAAGTAAATGTTCGCATAGGAGGGGGCAAATTTTGCCCCCATGGCTGTACCCCTATGCTGTAAGTAGATGTTACCTTCAAAAACAAAATAATTATGAGTTAACAGAAAATTAACCACATCAATAAGATAACTGATAAACACAACATCAAAATTTGTATAGAATTTCAAAATCTCTTCTAGAGCTAGAAGACCTTGGCTGTGGGGGATGCAAGAATATAACGAGACCACATCTATTGTTAAGAAATAGCAGTTATCAGACCATCTGAAGTCTTCAAGATTCCTGAGTAACTGTTTTGTGTCTCGTAAATATCCAGGCATGTTAGTAACTATTGGCTGTAAAAACCCATCCACCCATGCTCCTAATTTCTCAACTAGTGTGCCTATTGTGGAAATGATGGGCCTACCTGGCGGTTTTAGTGGGTTTTTATGAATCTTTGGCAAATGTTTAAATGTAGATATTACTGGGAATTTCACCAAAAGTGAATCTGCCAATTTTTCATTAAGAATGCCTAATTTTAATCCTTCTTCAAGTATATTATCCAATTCATTTACAAATTTTGTAGTGGGGTTAAAAGTAAGTAACCTATATGTATCCCTATCACTCAGTTGTGTTTGGGCCTCAATTACATAGGTTTCCCTATCTTGAACAACAATCGATCCACCTTTGTCAGAATTGGTAATGATTAAACTCTGATTTTTCTGCAGACACTGCAGTGCCTGCCATTCAGTTATCGATAAATTATTATTATGTTTCTCTTTCTTCTTTTCACACTCATAGAGTTTAATCAATTCTTGTTCAACAATGGTATGAAATAGATCAATATTTTCACCCCTAGAATGTAAAGGGTAAAAATATTTGTTTGTACATTTCATGTTACTCCTAGGGACAATGTGATTGCTTTCACTATGCCTAATGTTATCACTGTTTAAGGCCGCTAAATTAGTCAGGTCACATAATTCACTAAATTCCAATTTTTCAATGTCTGTAAACATAGAATATGCAGCATCAGAAACAACACAGACATCGGGACAATCAGGACTATCAGGATTATCAGTATTGATATTAACCATCTCAGAGAAGTGTTTCTTTAATGTCACTTTCCTCATGAACTTGTTCAAGTCCAATAATACATCAAATAGGTCAAAGTCATTAGAGGGAGCAAACCCAAGTCCTTTAGTCAGAACTTTCTGCTGTTCATTTGTAAGCTGTACACTTGAAAGATTTATTATATTCTGCCCCTCTGACTCTTACCATTTTTTGAACCCTTGTTTTCTCTACTGGGATATCTCGGTGTTGATGTATTAGACTCTGTAACTGTTAGCTTATTGGTGGATGGTAACACATCCTGTTTGACCATTTCAGAGAAAGATTTTCTTTTTATATTCTCCTTAGGTCTCGCTCCTGGTTCTTTACTTGTGTGTTCTCTGTCCTCAGATGCCACATCATTAATCAAAACATTTGAACAATTAGAGTCCAATTCCTGTTCTGAACCTGATGAATTCGATATTTCTCCGGTGGTGTTTCCAGAGCCATCTGTACCAATACTGCTCTCACTAAAAGTAACTTTTCTTTGCTCTGAATTACTTTTGCTTGTATTCTTGTTTTTGTTTTTTTGCCTTCGTTTTCTTGATTTTCTAGTATCAAAATTTGCTCCACCACTGGTATTCCAGTTATAGACTATATTTAACTCATAGTCCTTGCAATCACGTTGGTACTTGCTAATCTTTCTTTCCATGATTTCCTTATCCAGCTTTTCAAGGGTGTCATTGAATTGTTTATCAAATGCTTCAAATCTCGTATCATCCTTGGTTAGATCGACTTTTTCCTGTAAATCTGTTAATTCTGCCAAAACTTTCTCTCTTTCTCCTTTCTTTTTATTAAGCAATTTCCCCATGAGGATTAGGGAGCATTTGGTTAAAGTTTCATTCCAATCTTCCATAAATACTTTGTCTTCCTTGTCATTGGCAGGGTATTTCTTCATCCTCAGCCGTCTGGGTACTTTGTTTTCATTTATATAAAGCTGTAAAAACTCTATCTCCCACCAGAGTCTTAACTCCTTGATGCTCAGTTTCTCCTTGCTAGAAAAAAGGTGTACAATATTATCCTGTGTGCTTTCCGGGGTTGTAGTGCTTTTTATTAGGTGCTCCAACTTTGTGCGCCTTAGTGCAATATTGCCATACGCCATGTTTATTGCTGTAAATTTACTGTTTCTATCAGCAATATATTGTAAATTTTGTTTAAATATAATTAGTCCTCATATGAAGAAAAGAACGGGAAATAATGCAAATAATAAAACTTCAACTTTCATACGTTCTCCATAGAGTACAGACCACGGCAAAATCGGCAGTGTTTCAGTTCAATATTGCCCACTGAGGTAGCGGTGTGTAAATGTGTTATAATAAAACTGATCCAATATGTAACGTGTGTGATTTGTAACTCCAATGCTTTTACACTTTGCTCACAGTTGTGAGTAGATACAATAGTTTCCAATGTGTATAACAAAATCGTATAAACAGCTGAGCAAGTGAAATTACTTCACACGGTGCATAAGTTGTAACGACAGTCTTCAGGCTTTAAAGAAAGATAGAAAACAGTACCTTGATTATAAATGTATTCATCGGTAAATGTGTCCCCACACCGGACTTCTCTCTGTAGATACAGACACTAATGCCAATCCGGTCCTACGTCTGCAGGGAGGGAAGACAAACCGCTAAGCCTCTGGTGTTCAATATGCGGATCAGAGCGCCTTACACACCTGAATTCAGCTCATTGATTATGCACTGCATGCAGCACCTATACCTCAGGGACATAGAGAAGTGAGCAAATCCTTGCGTCTTCAGCGTTTTCCCATTCGCTGGATAACAACACAAAAGCAAATCCAAAGGTATACGAAAGGATGATAGGCAGCACAGTGGAGAGTTAGTAAAAATGCAAAAACTTTATTCGGTCCAGTAAAATCATATTTTAAGCACATACACAACAAATGTTATACCCCAGCACACAGGAGCTGCTCTCCGACGCGTTTCCTGCTAAACACAGCACTTCATCAGGGATAGCAGCTGATTCCCTCTATGGCCATTTATGCATGCAGATCTATTAACCCTTTACACGACACTTACTGATCACCTAAATTTCATTTTGAGAACAGTGATCCATGTCCAATATATGGTATGTTAGATCTTGCGTGCCAAATGGAACAATTTACAAATTCAAAAAATCTCACAATAGATACACAACAGTATACTTAAAAATATAATGAAATATACACTTTTTTCTAGATTCATGAGAGAAACAATGTGATACATATGCCAATAATTTTAACGATTGGATCTTACATTATTATTAATAATGACGGAGGGGGGAGAGAAAATAAGCAAATAATTGCATATAGCTATATGGCTTTACTTATATGCCTGTATACAGTTGTAAGTCCCAAAACTTATTTATCCCTTTTGGGCTACCTGTTTCCAGTTTATGTATCCAGAAAGCCTCTTTTCTGTTTAACTTAGCCAATCTATCTCCCCCTATGATTCTTTTTGGTACCCTATCAATGGTTTGAAATTGAAACAAAGTTAGAATATATTCAAGCCCTTCTTTTGTGTATGGATGACTATTGCGATGACGTGCAAAATGTCTTGCCACTGGAGTCTTAGGTTCAAGAGCTTCCAATGATAACAAGTGTTCACGCATACGATCCTTTATGGGTCTTATGGTTCTCCCTGTGTATTGGCACCCACAAAGTTTACAAGAGATTAAGTAGACTGCAAAGTCTGTTTGGCAGGTAAAGTGTTGGTAAATTCTAAATTCACATTTTGTAGTATGGGACACAAAGATTTCACCCTGCTTAACAAACTTGCAGGTCTTACAAGGTCTTATCCCACATTTAAATGTCCCTTTCCTAGTTTTTAGCCAACTCTCTGACCTAATTGTATTAGGTTTATTAGATTCTGAAAAATTTCTATTTACATACTGTCCTAAAGTCCTAGCTCTTCTTGAAACAAATTTGACACCGTTATTAGATATATCTTTTAAAGTAGGTTTTTTTTCAAGAATGGGGAGATATCTTTTCACTAGATTACAAATTTTGTTATATTGGTTATTGTACTGAGTAGAGAAGACAAGATTGTCACTTGAGCTTTTACTTTTTGATTTATCCTGAAGCAATTCTTCCCTATCCATAGATCTTATACTATCTCTAGTATTCTTCAATAGGTTCTTATTGTAACCTCTGTTTAGGAGGCGATCCTTTAGGAGATCTGCATGTTTATCATAGTCTTCAGTATTGCTGCAGTTCCTGCGTAACCTCATAAATTGTCCTTTTGGAATAGCCCTTTTTAGATGTTTGGGATGATTTGATTCTGCTCTAAGTATGGTGTTGCCAGCAATTTCTTTTCTAAAAGCTTCCATCACTACTACTTGTTCACTTTTATCTACCTTGATTTTCAAGTCTAAGAAATTGATATTATCCTCATTCCAACTATAGGTAAATTTAAGATTCATACTGTTATCATTCAATGTTCTAACAAAATCCTCCATCTGGGTTATACTCCCATGCCAGACAATTAACACGTCATCGATAAATCTAGTATAAAATTTGATGTTATTTTTATAATCATTCAAATCCCCAAAAATCTTAAACAGTTCAAAATAACTCAAGTAAATGTTCGCATAGGAGGGGGCAAATTTCGCCCCCATGGCTGTACCCCTATGCTGTAAGTAGATGTTACCTTCAAAAACAAAATAATTATGAGTTAACAGAAAATTAACCACATCAATAAGATAACTGATAAACACAACATCAAAATTTGTATAGAATTTCAAAATCTCTTCTAGAGCTAGAAGACCTTGGCTGTGGGGGATGCAAGAATATAACAAGACCACATCTATTGTTAAGAAATAGCAGTTATCAGACCATCTGAAGCCTTCAAGCTTCCTGAGTAACTGTTTTGTGTCTCGTAAATATCCAGGCATGTTAGTAACTATTGGCTGTAAAAACCCATCCACCCATGCTCCTAATTTCTCACCTAGTGTGCCTATTGTGGAAATGATGGGCCTACCTGGCGGTTTTAGTGGGTTTTTATGAATCTTTGGCAAATGTTTAAATGTAGATATTACTGGGAATTTCACCAAAAGTGAATCTGCCAATTTTTCATTAAGAATGCCTAATTTTAATCCTTCTTCAAGTATATTATCCAATTCATTTACAAATTTTGTAGTGGGGTTAAAAGTAAGTAACCTATATGTATCCCTATCACTCAGTTGTGTTTGGGCCTCAATTACATAGGTTTCCCTATCTTGAACAACAATCGATCCACCTTTGTCAGAATTGGTAATGATTAAACTCTGATTTTTCTGCAGACACTGCAGTGCCTGCCATTCAGTTCTCGATAAATTATTATTATGTTTCTCTTTCTTCTTTTCACACTCATAGAGTTTAATCAATTCTTGTTCAACAATGGTATGAAATACATCAATATTTTCACCCCTAGAATGTAAAGGGTAAAAATATTTGTTTGTACATTTCATGTTACTCCTAGGGACAATGTGATTGCTTTCACTATGCCTAATGTTATCACTGTTTAAGGCCGCTAAATTAGTCAGGTCACATAATTCACTAAATTCCAATTTTTCAATGTCTGTAAACATAGAATATGCAGCATCAGAAACAACACAGACATCGGGACAATCAGGACTATCAGGATTATCAGTATTGATATTAACCATCTCAGAGAAGTGTTTCTTTAATGTCACTTTCCTCATGAACTTGTTCAAGTCCAATAATACATCAAATAGGTCAAAGTCATTAGAGGGAGCAAACCCAAGTCCTTTAGTCAGAACTTTCTGCTGTTCATTTGTAAGCTGTACACTTGAAAGATTTATTATATTCTGCCCCTCTGACTCTTCCCATTTTTTGACCCCTTGTTTGCTCTACTGGGATATCTCGGTGTTGATGTATTAGACTCTGTAACTGTTAGCTTATTGGTGGATGGTAACACATCCTGTTTGACCATTTCAGAGAAAGATTTTCTTTTTATATTCTCCTTAGGTCTCGCTCCTGGTTCTTTACTTGTGTGTTCTCTGTCCTCAGATGCCACATCATTAATCAAAACATTTGAACAATTAGAGTCCAATTCCTGTTCTGAACCTGATGAATTCGATATTTCTCCGGTGGTGTTTCCAGAGCCATCTGTACCAATACTGCTCTCACTAAAAGTAACTTTTCTTTGCTCTGAATTACTTTTGCTTGTATTCTTGTTTTTGTTTTTTTGCCTTCGTTTTCTTGATTTTCTAGTATCAAAATTTGCTCCACCACTGGTATTCCAGTTATAGACTATATTTAACTCATAGTCCTTGCAATCACGTTGGTACTTGCTAATCTTTCTTTCCATGATTTCCTTATCCAGCTTTTCAAGGGGCAATATTGAACTGAAACACTGCCGATTTTGCCGTGGTCTGTACTCTATGGAGAACGTATGAAAGTTGAAGTTTTATTATTTGCATTATTTCCCTTTCTTTTCTTCATATGAGGACTAATTATATTTAAACAAAATTTACAATATATTGCTGATAGAAACAGTAAATTTACAGCAATAAACATGGCGTATGGCAATATTGCACTAAGGCGCACAAAGTTGGAGCACCTAATAAAAAGCACTACAACCCCGGAAAGCACACAGGATAATATTGTACACCTTTTTTCTAGCAAGGAGAAACTGAGCATCAAGGAGTTAAGACTCTGGTGGGAGATAGAGTTTTTACAGCTTTATATAAATGAAAACAAAGTACCCAGAGGGCTGAGGATGAAGAAATACCCTGCCAATGACAAGGAAGACAAAGTATTTATGGAAGATTGGAATGAAACTTTAACCAAATGCTCCCTAATCCTCATGGGGAAATTGCTTAATAAAAAGAAAGGAGAAAGAGAGAAAGTTTTGGCAGAATTAACAGATTTACAGGAAAAAGTCGATCTAACCAAGGATGATACGAGATTTGAAGCATTTGATAAACAATTCAATGACACCCTTGAAAAGCTGGATAAGGAAATCATGGAAAGAAAGATTAGCAAGTACCAACGTGATTGCAAGGACTATGAGTTAAATATAGTCTATAACTGGAATACCAGTGGTGGAGCAAATTTTGATACTAGAAAATCAAGAAAACGAAGGCAAAAAAACAAAAACAAGAATACAAGCAAAAGTAATTCAGAGCAAAGAAAAGTTACTTTTAGTGAGAGCAGTATTGGTACAGATGGCTCTGGAAACACCACCGGAGAAATATCGAATTCATCAGGTTCAGAACAGGAATTGGACTCTAATTGTTCAAATGTTTTGATTAATGATGTGGCATCTGAGGACAGAGAACACACAAGTAAAGAACCAGGAGCGAGACCTAAGGAGAATATAAAAAGAAAATCTTTCTCTGAAATGGTCAAACAGGATGTGTTACCATCCACCAATAAGCTAACAGTTACAGAGTCTAATACATCAACACCGAGATATCCCAGTAGAGCAAACAAGGGGTCAAAAAATGGGAAGAGTCAGAGGGGCAGAATATAATAAATCTTTCAAGTGTACAGCTTACAAATGAACAGCAGAAAGTTCTGACTAAAGGACTTGGGTTTGCTCCCTCTAATGACTTTGACCTATTTGATGTATTATTGGACTTGAACAAGTTCATGAGGAAAGTGACATTAAAGAAACACTTCTCTGAGATGGTTAATATCAATACTGATAATCCTGATAGTCCTGATTGTCCCGATGTCTGTGTTGTTTCTGATGCTGCATATTCTATGTTTACAGACATTGAAAAATTGGAATTTAGTGAATTATGTGACCTGACTAATTTAGCGGCCTTAAACAGTGATAACATTAGGCATAGTGAAAGCAATCACATTGTCCCTAGGAGTAACATGAAATGTACAAACAAATATTTTTACCCTTTACATTCTAGGGGTGAAAATATTGATCTATTTCATACCATTGTTGAACAAGAATTGATTAAACTCTATGAGTGTGAAAAGAAGAAAGAGAAACATAATAATAATTTATCGATAACTGAATGGCAGGCACTGCAGTGTCTGCAGAAAAATCAGAGTTTAATCATTACCAATTCTGACAAAGGTGGATCGATTGTTGTTCAAGATAGGGAAACCTATGTAATTGAGGCCCAAACACAACTGAGTGATAGGGATACATATAGGTTACTTACTTTTAACCCCACTACAAAATTTGTAAATGAATTGGATAATATACTTGAAGAAGGATTAAAATTAGGCATTCTTAATGAAAAATTGGCAGATTCACTTTTGGTGAAATTCCCAGTAATATCTACATTTAAACATTTGCCAAAGATTCATAAAAACCCACTAAAACCGCCAGGTAGGCCCATCATTTCCACAATAGGCACACTAGGTGAGAAATTAGGAGCATGGGTGGATGGTTTTTTACAGCCAATAGTTACTAACATGCCTGGATATTTACGAGACACAAAACAGTTACTCAGGAAGCTTGAAGGCTTCAGATGGTCTGATAACTGCTATTTCTTAACAATAGATGTGGTCTCGTTATATTCTTGCATCCCCCACAGCCAAGGTCTTCTAGCTCTAGAAGAGATTTTGAAATTCTATACAAATTTTGATGTTGTGTTTATCAGTTATCTTATTGATGTGGTTAATTTTCTGTTAACTCATAATTATTTTGTTTTTGAAGGTAACATCTACTTACAGCATAGGGGTACAGCCATGGGGGCGAAATTCGCCCCCTCCTATGCGAACATTTACTTGAGTTATTTTGAACTGTTTAAGATTTTTGGGGATTTGAATGATTATAAAAATAACATCAAATTTTATACTAGATTTATCGATGACGTGTTAATTGTCTGGCATGGGAGTATAACCCAGATGGAGGATTTTGTTAGAACACTGAATGATAACAGTATGAATCTTAAATTTACCTATAGTTGGAATGAGGATAATATCAATTTCTTAGACTTGAAAATCAAGGTAGATAAAAGTGAACAAGTAGTAGTGATGGAAGCTTTTAGAAAAGAAATTGCTGGCAACACCATACTTAGAGCAGAATCAAATCATCCCAAACATCTAAAAAGGGCTATTCCAAAAGGACAATTTATGAGGTTACGCAGGAACTGCAGCAATACTGAAGACTATGATAAACATGCAGATCTCCTAAAGGATCGCCTCCTAAACAGAGGTTACAATAAGAACCTATTGGAGAATACTAGAGATAGTATAAGATCTATGGATAGGGAAGAATTGCTTCAGGATAAATCAAAAAGTAAAAGCTCAAGTGACAATCTTGTCTTCTCTACTCAGTACAATAACCAATATAACAAAATTTGTAATCTAGTGAAAAGATATCTCCCCATTCTTGAAAAAGAACCTACTTTAAAAGATATATCTAATAACGGTGTCAAATTTGTTTCAAGAAGAGCTAGGACTTTAGGACAGTATGTAAATAGAAATTTTTCAGAATCTAATAAACCTAATACAATTAGGTCAGAGAGTTGGCTAAAAACTAGGAAAGGGACATTTAAATGTGGGATAAGACCTTGTAAGACCTGCAAGTTTGTTAAGCAGGCTGAAATCTTTGTGTCCCATACTACAAAATGTGAATTTAGAATTTACCAACACTTTACCTGCCAAACAGACTTTGCAGTGTACTTAATCTCTTGTAAACTTTGTGGGTGCCAATACACAGGGAGAACCATAAGACCCATAAAGGATCGTATGCGTGAACACTTGTTATCATTGGAAGCTCTTGAACCTAAGACTCCAGTGGCAAGACATTTTGCACGTCATCGCAATAGTCATCCATACACAAAAGAAGGGCTTGAATATATTCTAACTTTGTTTAAATTTCAAACCATTGATAGGGTACCAAAAAGAATCATAGGGGGAGATAGATTGGCTAAGTTAAACAGAAAAGAGGCTTTCTGGATACATAAACTGGAAACAGGTAGCCCAAAAGGGATAAATAAGTTTTGGGACTTACAACTGTATACAGGCATATAAGTAAAGCCATATAGCTATATGCAATTATTTGCTTATTTTCTCTCCCCCCTCCGTCATTATTAATAATAATGTAAGATCCAATCGTTAAAATTATTGGCATATGTATCACATTGTTTCTCTCATGAATCTAGAAAAAAGTGTATATTTCATTATATTTTTAAGTATACTGTTGTGTATCTATTGTGAGATTTTTTGAATTTGTAAATTGTTCCATTTGGCACGCAAGATCTAACATACCATTTATTGGACACGGATCACTGTTCTCAAAATGAATTAGAGGTGATCAGTAAGTGTCGTGTAAAGGGTTAATAGATCTGCATGCATAAATGGCCGTAGAGGGAATCAGCTGCTATCCCTGATGAAGTGCTGTGTTTAGCAGGAAATGCGTCGGAGAGCAGCTCCTGTGTGCTGGGGTATAACATTTGTTGTGTATGTGCTTAAAATATGATTTTACTGGACCGAATAAAGTTTTTGCATTTTTACTAACTCTCCACTGTGCTGCCTATCATCCTTTCGTATACCTTTGGATTTACCTCTGTCATAGCCAAGGAACTCTGAGTTCCTCCCTGATGGTTGATGTAAGCCACTGAAGTTATGAACCTGATAAACCGGGCTGAAGTTAACTGAGGCCAGACCAGAAGAGCATTGAAGATTTCCCCCAGCTCTAGGATGTTTATGGGGAGAACTGACTCCTCCCGAGTCCATATCCCATGAGCCTTTAGTGAGCCCCAGACTGCTTCCCATCTCAGCAGGCTGGCATCCGTGGTCACGATCACCCAGGTAGGCCTGCGGAAGCAGGTACCCTGGGAGAGATGTTCCTGAGACAACCACCATGGAAGAGCATCTCTTGTCGCCTGATCCAGTTCTACTCATGGAGACAGATCCACATAATCCCCGTTCCATTGACTGAGCATGCATAACTGCAGAGGTCTGAGATGGAACCGAGCAAACGGAATGATTATTATTATTATTATCGGTTATTTGTAGAGCACCAACAGATTCCGCAGTGCTAATTATGTCCATGGCAGACACCATCAGACCAATTACCTCCATACATTGGGCCACTGACGGCCGAGGAGAGGACTGAAGGGCAAGACAAGAGTTGAAGATCTTTGTTTTTCTGACCTCTGTCAGAAAATGTTTCATTGATAGAGAATCTATTCATGTTCTTGTGGCTGGAATTAAGGAACTCTTTCCCAAATTCACCTTCCATCCGTGAGAGTGCAGAAAAGATAACAACATCTCTGTGTGGGAGCTTGCCTGTTGAAAAGATGGTGCCTGAACGAAAATGTCATCCAGATAAGGCGCCACTGCAATACCCTGCAACCGAAGTACAGCCAACAATGCTCCCAGAACCTTTAAGAAAATCCTGGGAGCTGTGGCAAGGCCGAATGGGAGGGCCACAAACTGGAAGTGTTTGTCCAAAAACGCAAACCTTAGAAACTTGTGATGGTCCCTGTGAATGGGAATGTGCAGGTACGCATCCTTTAAATCTACTGTTGTCATGAATTGACCCTATTGAATTAAGGGAAGAATGGAACTAATCATTTCCATCTTGAAGGAAGGTACTCTGAGAAACTTGTTTAGACTCTTGAGGTCTAGAATTGGTCTGAAGGTTCCCTCTTTTTTTGGAACCACGAACAGATTGGAATAGAATCCCAGGCCCTGTTCCTGCATTGGAACAGGAACTATCACTCCCAGTTTGGATAGATTGTGTACACAATGTAAGAATGCCTCTCTCTTTATCTGGTCTACAGAGAGAAGGAACCTGCAGCTGGGAGGATAAGCCTTGAATTCCAGTTTGTATCCCTGGGACACAATGTCCACTGCCCAGGGATTCGGAACATCCCAAACCCATGATTGAGTGAAGAAAGTCTGCCCCCAACCAGATCCGCTCCCGGACCGGGGGCAGACCCTTTATGCTGATTTTGAATCACTAACGGGTTTCTTGGATTGCTTCCCCTTGTTCCAAGACTGATTGGGCTTCCAGGAGGACTTGGACTGTTCCTGCTTGGAAGAGGGGGGAGGCTTACCCTTAAAGTTTCAAAGGAATGAAAATTACTCTGACGTCCTTTTTGTTTGTTCCTCTTATCCTGAGGGAGAAAGTGCCCCTTTCCTCCCTTAATATATGAAATTATTTCAGCCAACCCCGGCCCAAACAAGGTCTTACCCTTGTAAGGAATTGCCAAGAGCTTAGACTTAGATGACATCATAAGGCTCTATGAGCCAGAACACCAAAGCCAGAAATCTTTGCTCCCAACTTTATGACTTGTAAGGAAGCATCCATGATAAAGGAATTGGTCAACTTAAGAGCCTTGATCCTGTCCTGGATCTCTTCAAGAGTAGTATCCATCTGAATAGAGTCAGATAATGCATCAAACCAATAAGCTGCCACGCTGGTGCCGGTAGCAATACACACCGCAGGCTGCCATTTTAAACCCTGGTGTACGTACACATTTTTAAATAATCCTTCCAACTTCTTATCCATGGGATCCTTAAAAAAAACAGCTATCCTCTATGGGAATAGTGGTTCTCTTAGACAAGGTGGAAATTGCCCCATCCACCTTGGGGACCGTTTGCCAAGACTCCTTTATAGAGTCAGCTATTGGAAACATCTTCTTAAAAATTGGGGATGGAGAAAACGGGATACCAGGTCTCTCCCATTCCCTTAATATAATTTCTGTAGCCTGGTCTAGTACCAGAAAAACCTCCACCACGGAAGGAAAGTCAAAGTATTTGTTTAGCTTACTTGACTTCTTAGAGTTGAAAACGACCGTCATGTCGGAGTTGTCCAGGGTGGCTAAAACCTCCTTAAGTAACAACCGGAGGTGTTCTAAAACCTGAAGGATATAACTTCAGTGTCAGCAGAAGGAATTACACTATCCGAGTCTGAGACTTCAACCTCAGATGCTACTGAATTATCTTCCTCCTCAGACTTCTGTGAGGGAGCATTCGGAATAGCCACTACTGTGTCAGCAACCTTACTCACTGATGGCTAGATTTAGAGTTTTGTTGGTAAAGACCCGCGTAGCTAAAGCAGCTTTTTTTCCTACCGCTGCTTCCAAACAACGCTGGTATTTAGAGTTGTGTGAAGGGCTGCGTTAGGCTCCAAAAAGGGAGTGTTGAGCCAAATTTACCGCCACTTCAACCCTCAATACCAGCGTTGCTTACGGTAGCGGTAAGCTGGCAAAACGTGCTCGTGCACGATTCCCCCATAGGAAACAATGGGGCAGTTTGAGCTGAAAAAAAACCTAACTCCTGCAAAAAAGCAGCGTTAAGCTCCCAACGCAGCCCCATTGTTTCCTATGGGGAAACACTTTCTAAGTCTGCACCTAACACCCTAACATGAACCCCGAGTCTAAACACCCCTAACCTTACACTTATTAACCCCTAATCTGCCGACCCCGCTATCGCTGACACCTGCATTACACAATTAAACCCTAATCTGCCGCTCAGGACACCGCCGCCACCTACATTATCCCTATGAACCCCTAATCTGCTGCCCCCAACATCGCCTACACCTACATAATATTTATTAACCCCTAATCTGCCCCCCCAACGTCGCCGCCACCTAACTTCAAGTATTAACCCCTAATCTGCCGACCGGACCTTGAAATTCTTGTAATATTTTTTTATTTTCTGTAATTTAGTGTTTGTTTGTTTTTGTAATTTAGTTTAGTTTATTTAATTGTATTTAATTGTAGGTATTGGTAGCTAATTTATTTAATTAATTTAATGATAGTGTAGGGTTAGGTTTAATTGTAATTTAGGTTAAGATTTATTTTACAGGTAATTTTGTAATTATTTTAACTAGGTAGCTATTAAATAGTTAATAACTATTTAATAGCTATTGTACCTGGTTAAAATAAATACAAAGTTGCCTGTAAAATAAATATAAATCCTAAAATAGCTACAATATAATTATTCGTTATATTGTAGCTATATTAGGGTTTATTTTACAGGTAAGTATTTAGTTTTAAATAGGAATACTTTAGTTAATAAGAGTTGATTTATTTTGTTAGATTAAAATTATATTTAATTTAGGGGGGTGTTAGGGTTAGACTTAGCTTTAGGGGTTAATACATTTATTATAGTAGCGGCGAGGTCCGGTCGGCAGATTAGGGGTTAATACTTGAAGTTAGGTGGCGGCGACATTCGGGGGGGGGGGGGGCAGATTAGGGGTTAATAAATATTATGTAGGTGTCGGCGATGTTAGGGGCAGCAGATTAGGGGTTCATAGGGATAATGTAGGTGGCGGCGATGTGCGGTCGGCAGATTAGGGGTTAAAAATATTTATTATAGTGGCGGCGATGTGGGAGGACCTCGGTTTAGGCGTACATAGGTAGTTTATGGGTGTTAGTGTACTTTAGAGCACTCTAGTTAAGAGCTTTATATACCGGCGTTAGCCCATAAAGCTCTTAACTACAGCCTTTCCATGGGCATTAGGAGTCTTGTCGGTAGGGGCTGTACTGCTCACTTCAGCCAAGACTCTAAATACCGGCGTTAGGAAGATCCCATTGAAAAGATAGGATACGCAATTGGCGTAAGGGGATCTGCGGTATGGAAAAGTCGCGGCTTGAAAGTGAGCGGTAGACCTTTACCTGGACGACTCTAAATACCAGCGGGCGGCCAAAAGCAGCGTTAGGACCCCTTAACGCTGCTTTTGACGGCTAACGCAGAACTCTAAATCTAGGTGTGATTCTTACGCTTCCCCTGCAACATGAGGAAGGCAGACAGTGCATCCGTTACCACAGATGATATGTTGGTAGCAATGTCTTGCAAAGTAACTTCAACTGGAGTGTGAGAGGAAATGCAGGGCACTGCATGTGTGGACGACAAGGTTTGGGACACTTGAGGAGAAAGCTGCTGCATGTCTTGAACAGGAGACTCCTGAACAACCTCCGCCTTAGATAATGATGGCTCAGTATCAAAAAGTCTATCCCTGTAATGTAATGTTCTCTCAATACATGAGGAACAAAAAGGGATTGATGGTTCCACATTAGCATCAAAACACAAACCCCAAGTAACATTTTGCAGGGCCTCTTGGTCCATCTTTACCCAAAAAGCAATAAAAAACTCTTATTCCACTTTCATTTATATTGAGAAAAAAGAAAAAAAAACATTACTGTTTCTTTAAATTTTAAACTGACACTTTATTTTTTAACAGCAGAGCAGCGGCTCTACAGAAAAATCAGGCAACCTCTATACCTCAGCAAGCTCTGCTGAGGTGCCTACCTGTCCTGCTGGCTGCCGGATTCAATAGCAGTTAACGACCCGGACTACCACCACAGCTGCACTAGCCGGCTCTCAAACGTTCGTTGACACCGTCCTTCTGAAGAGCTGAATCACAACGAATACTCTACCATTCGGTACACACCAGAAGAGGAAAGAAAGCGTGCAAAAGAAAACCCCTTGCCGCCTCAGAGAAAGCCCGCCCATCGTGGGCGTGTCTAAGTGAACCTCCCGGTCGCCATTATACTGCCTGTTCGTGAGACTTCTAACATAATTTTCAAAAACACACCAAAGACTTGACTGAGCCTCAGTAAAATGTTCTCCATCAGAGTTGCAGCCTCTGAAAATCCTCGTCCCCAGTGCCTGCACCAAACTGCCACACAATAATCTATTACCCATAATAGGATGATTGCCTTAAAGTCCCAAACAGATCTGGGGCCCGATCCGATATGCAGTGTCGCCCGCAAAAACCGGCGACGCCAAATATTGCGCTGGTTTGGTATCCTATATACGGCGTAACCTAGAAGTTACGCTCGTATATTTCTGCCTTCGGCCATATTTTTATGGCCCATAGACAGGTATACCAAACCAGCGCAGTTTGGTATCCAATATACAGTGTAAGGACTTACTTGGCAAAAATGGAGAAATCTTACTCCATTTTCACCTCGCCACAAAATGCAGATGTAGTAAGCCTTACGCTGAGTATTGGAACCCCGTAACTCCCTAAACTACCTGCAAAATAAAACTTAACACCTAACGCATGCGCACTGTCTATCTACCTGTCAACCTCGATCCCCCGCCGCAATCCCTAATAAAGTGTTTAACCCCTAAACCACCGCTCCCGGACCCCGCCGCCACCTACATTAAATGTCTAACCCCCTAATGTGATCCCCCTACACCGCCGCCACCTACATTAAAATTATTAACCCCTAATGTAATCTCCCTACACCGCCGCCATCTATATTAAAATTATTACCCCCTAATGTGAGCCCCCTACCCCGCCGCCACCTATATTAAATGTATTAACCCCTAATCTAATTCCCCTACACCGCCGCTACCTATAATAAATGTATTACCCCCTAAAATGTCCCTACCCTAAACTAAATTACAAATAGCCCTGAAAAGGGCTTTTTGCGTGGCATTGCCCCAAAGTAACCAACTCTATTACCAGCCCTTAAAAGGGCCTTTTGCGGGGCATTGCCCAAAAGTAACCAGCTCTATTACCAGCCCTTAAAAGGGCCTTTTGCGGGACATTGTCACAAAGTAATCAGCTCTTTTACATGTAATCTAATGCCCCTACACCACCGACACCTATATTAAATATATTAACCCCTAATCTGACCCCCCTACACCGCCGTCACCTATATTAAATATATTAACCATAATTATATTAGGGTTAATATACGCCTAGATTTAGAGTTCTGCGTTAGCCGTCAAAACCAGCGTTAGGGGCTCCTAACGCTGGTTTTGGGCTACCGCTGGTATTTAGAGTCGTTTAGGTAAGGGTCTAACGCTCACTTTCCAGCCGCGACTTTTCCATACCGCAGATGCCCCTACGCCATTTGCGTATCCTATCTTTTCAATAGGATCTTTCTAACGCCGGTATTTAGAGTCTTGGCTGAAGTGAGCGTTAGAAATCTAACGACAAAACTCCAGCCGCAGAGAAAAGCCAGGAGTTAAGAGCTTTCTGGGCTAACGCCGGTTCATAAAGCTCTTAACTACTGTGCTCTAAAGTACACTAACACCTATAAACTACCTATGTACCCCTAAACTGAGGCCCCCCCACATCGCCGCCACTCTATTCAATTTTTTTAACCCCTAATCTGCCGACCCCACACCGCCGCCACCTACATTATACCTATGTACCCCTAATCTGCTGCCCCTAACACCGCCGACCCCTATATTATATTTATTAACCCCTAATCTGCAGGCCCCAACGTCGCCGCCACCTACCTGCAATTATTAACCCCTAATCTGCCGACTGGACATCACCGCTACTATAATAAAGTTATTAACCCCTAATCCGCCTCACTCCCGCCTCAATAACCTTATAATAAATAGTATTAAGCCCTGATCTGCCCTCCGTAACATCATCGACACCTAACTTCAAGTATTAACCCCTAATCTGCCGACCGGACCTCGCCGCTACTCTAATAAATGTATTAACCCCTAAAGCTAAGTATAACCCTAACACTAACACCCCCCTAAGTTAAATATAATTTTTATCTAACGAAATAAATTAACTCTTATTAAATAAATTATTCCTATTTAAAGCAAAATACTTTCCTGTAAAATAAACCCTAATATAGCTAAAATATAACGAATAATTATATTGTAGCTATTTTAGGATTAATATTTATTTTACAGGTAACTTTGTATTTATTTTAACCAGGTACAATAGCTATTAAATATTTAATAACTAAGTTACAAAAAATAAAAAAATAATTTACAAACATTATAAAAAGATTACAACAATTTTAAGCTAATTACACCTACTCTAAGCCCCCTAATAAAATAACAAAGCCCCCCAAAATAAAAAAATTCCCTACCCTATTCTAAAATAAAAATAGAAAAGCTCTTTTGCCTTACCAGCCCTTAAAAGGGCCTTTTGCGGGGCATGCCCCAAAGAATTCTGCTCTTTTGCCTGTAAAAAAAAAACATACAAACCCCCCCCAACATTACAACCCACCACCCACATACCCCTAATCTAACCCAAACCCCCCCTTAAATAAACCTTACACTAAGCCCCTGAAGATCTTCCTACCTTGTCTTCACCACGCCGGGTATCACCGATCCGTCCAGAGGAGGCTCCGAAGTCTTCATCCAAGCCCAAGCGGGAGCTGAAGAGGTCCATCATCGGGCTGAAGAGGTCCATCATCCGGCTGAAGTCTTGATCCAAGTGCGGGCTGAAGATATCCATCATCCGGCTGAAGTCTTCTATCAAGCGGCATCTTCAATCTTCTTTCTTCCGGATCCATCTTCATCCCGCCGACGCGGAACATCCATCCTGGCTGATGACTTCCCGACGAATGACGGTTCCTTTAAGGGACGTCATCCAAGATGGCGTCCCTCGAATTCCGATTGGCTGATAGGATTCTATCAGCCAATCGGAATTAAGGTAGGAAAATTCTGATTGGCCAATCGGATTGAACTTGAATCTGATTGGCTGATTCCATCAGCCAATCAGAATTTTCCTACCTTAATTCCGATTGGCTGATAGAATCCTATCAGCCAATCGGAATTCGAGGGACGTCATCTTGGATGACGTCCCTTAAAGGAACCGTCATTCGTCGGGAAGTCGTCAGCCAGGATGGATGTTCCGCGTCGGCGGGATGAAGATGGATCCGGAAGAAAGAAGATTGAAGATGCCGCTTGATAGAAGACTTCAGCCGGATGATGGATCTCTTCAGCCCGCGCTTGGATCAAGACTTCAGCCCGATGATGGACCTCTTCAGCCCGATGATGGACCTCTTCAGCTCACGCTTGGGCTTGGATGAAGACTTCGGAGCCTCCTCTGTACGGATCGGTGATACCCGGCGTGGTGAAGACAAGGTAGGAAGATCTTCAGGGGCTTAGTGTTAGGTTTATTTAAGGGGGGTTTGGGTTATATTAGGGGTATGTGGGTGGTGGGTTGTAATGTTGGGGGGGGTATTGTATGTTTTTTTTTACAGGCAAAAGAGCAGAATTCTTTGGGGCATGCCCCGCAAAAGGCCCTTTTAAGGGCTGGTAAGGTAAAAGAGCTTTTCTATTTTTATTTTAGAATAGGGTAGGGAATTTTTTTATTTTGGGGGGCTTTGTTATTTTATTAGGGGGCTTAGAGTAGGTGTAATTAACTTAAAATTGTTGTAATCTTTTTAAAATGTTTGTAAATTATTTTTTTATTTTTTGTAACTTAGTTCTTTTTTTATTTTTTGTACTTTAGTTAATTTATTTAATTGTATTTATTTGTAGGTATTTTATTTAATTAATTTATTGATAGTGTAGTGTTAGGTTTAATTGTAGATAATTGTAGGTATTTTATTTAATTAATTTAATGATAGTGTAGTGTTAGGTTTAATTGTAACTTAGGTTAGGATTTATTTTACAGGTAATTTTGTAATTATTTTAACTAGGTAGCTATTAAATAGTTATTAACTATTTAATAGCTATTGTACCTGGTTAAAATAAATACAAAGTTACCTGTAAAATAAATATTAATCCTAAAATAACTACAATATAATTATAATTTATATTGTAGCTATATTAGGGTTTATTTTACAGGTAAGTATTTAGCTTTAAATAGGAATAATTTATTTAATAAGAGTTAATTTATTTTGTTAGATAAAAAATTATATTTAACTTAGGGGGGTGTTAGTGTTAGGGTTAGACTTAGCTTTAGGTGTTAATAAATTTATTAGAGTAGCGGTGAGGTCCGGTCGGCAGATTAGGGGTTAATACTTGAAGTTAGGTGTCGGTGATGTTAGGGAGGGCAGATTAGGGGTTAATACTATTTATTATAGGGTTTGCGAGGCGGGAGTGAGGCGGATTAGAGGTTAATAACTTTATTATGGTAGCGGTGAGGTCCGGTCGGCAGATTAGGGGTTAATAATTGTAGGTAGGTGGCGGCGACGTTGGGGGCGGCAGATTAGGGGTTAATAAATATAATATAGGGGTCGGCGGTGTTAGGGGCAGCAGATTAGGGGTACATAGGTATAATGTAGGTTGCGGCAGTGTACAGAGCGGCAGATTAGGGGTTAATAATAAAATGCAGGGGTCAGCGATAGCAGGGGCGGTAGTTTAGGGGTTAATAAGTGTAAGGTTAGGGGTGTTTAGACTTGGGGTACATGTTAGGGTGTTAGGTGTAGAATTCGGAAGTGTTTCCCCATAGGAAACAATGGGGCTGCGTTAGGAGCTGAACGCTGCTTTTTTGCAGGTGTTAGGTTTTTTTTCAGCTCAAATAGCCCCATTGTTTCCTATGGGGGAATCGTGCATGAGCACGTTTTTGAAGCTGGCCGCGTCCGTAAGCACTGCTGGTATTGAAAGTTGCAGTGGCGGTAAATTATGCTCTACGCTCCCTTTTTGGAGCCTAACGCAGCCATTCTGTGAACTCTAAATACCAGCGGTATTTAAAAGGTGGGGGGGGGGGAAGCATGCGTAGCTAACGCACCCCTTTGGCCGCAGAACTCTAAATCTAGCCGATAGTTAATATAGTTATTATATTATATATATTATTAATATAGTTAATAATTAATATAGTTATTATATTATATATATTAACTATATTAACCCTATCTAACCCTAACACCCATAAATTAATTATTATTGCAATAAATCTAAATAATATTAATCTTATTAACTAAAATATTCTTATTTAAAACTAAATACTTACCTATAAAATAAACCTTAAGATAGCTACAATATAATTAATAATTACATTGTAGCTATTTTAAGGTTTAGATTTATTTTACAGGTAACTTGGTATTTATTTTAACTAGGTACAATAGCTATTAAATAGTTAATAACTATTTAATAGCTACCTAGTTAAAATAATTACCAATTTACCTGTAAAATAAATCCTAACCTAAGTTACAAATACACCTACACTATCAATAAATTAATTAAATAAACTACAATTATCTAAACTAAAATATAATTAAATACACTAAACTAAATTACAAAAAAACAAACACTAAATTACAAAAAATAAAAAAAGATTACAAGAATTTTAAGCTAATTACACCTAATCAAAGCCCCCTAATAAAATAACAAAGTCCCCCAAAGTAAAAAAATGTCCCTACCCTAAACTAAATTACAAAAAGTAATCAGCTCTATTACCAGCCCTTAAAAGGGCCTTTTGTGGGGCATTGTCCCAAAGTAATCAGCTCTTTTACCTGTAAAAAAAAAAGAACCACCCCCCCATTACAACCCACACACCCCTACTCTAAAACCCACTCTATCCCCCCTTAAAAAAACATAAGTCTAACCCCCAAGTGCTCCTTACCTGTCCTGAAGACCGGCGGAGAAGGTCCTGTTCCAGGCGGAGAAGTCTTCTTCCAGGCGGCGACCTCTTCTTCTTCCAGGAAACAGCCGGCTCGGAGCGGAGGAGTTGACCGCAGAGCTGAAGACCGTCCTCCCTGGAACTGAAGACCGGCAATGCAGGAACTGAAGATCGGCGACGCTGGAACTGAAGACCGGAGCCATGGAGCGTGGAGGATCCTCTTCATACGATCGCCGCCATACACTGAATCGGAATTCAAGGTACGCGATTAAAAACGGCGTCCTTTAAATTCCTATTGGCTGATTTGAGCCTTCAAATTCAAATCAGCCAATCGGATGAGAGCTACTTTAATTCTATTGGCTGATTTGATTAGCCAATAGAATAAGAGCTACTGTAATTCTATTGGCTATTCTAATCAGCCAATAGAATTACAGTAGCTCTTATTCTATTGGCTAATCAAATCAGCCAATAGAATTAAAGTAGCTTTCATCCGATTGGCTGATTTGAATTTGAAGGCTCAAATCAGCCAATATGAATTCAAGGGACGCCATTTTTAATCGCGTACCTTGAATTCTGATTCAGTGTACGGCGGCGATCGTATGAAGAGGATCCTCCATGCTCCATGGCTCCGGTCTTCAGTTCCAGCTTCGCCGATCTTCAGTTCCTGCATCGCCGGTCTTAAGTTCCAGGGAGGACGGTCTTCAGCTCCGCGGTCATCGGTCTTCAACTCCTCCGCTCCGCGCCGGCTGGTTCCTGGAAGAAGAAGAGGTTGCCGCCTGGAAGAAGATTTCTCCGCCTGGAACAGGACCTTCTCCGCCGGTCTTCAGGACAGGTAAGGGGCACTTGGGGGTTAGACTTAGGTTTTTTAAGGGGGGATAGGGTGGGTTTTAGAGTAGGGGTGTGTGGGTGGTGGGTTGTAATGGGGGGGTGGTTGTTCTTTTTTTTACAGGTAAAAGAGCTGATTACTTTGGGGCAATGCCCCACAAAAGGCCCTTTTAAGGGCTGGTAATAGAGCTGATTACTTTTTGTAATTTAGTTTAGGGTAGGGACATTTTTTTATTTTAGGGGGCTTTGTTATTTTATTAGGGGCTTAGATTAGGTGTAATTAGCTTAAAATTCTTGTAATCTTTTTTTATTTTTTGTAATTTAGTGTTTGTTTTTTTTGTAATTTAGTTTAGTGTATTTAATTATATTTTAGTTTAGATAATTGTAGTTTATTTAATTAATTTATTCATAGTGTAGGTGTATTTGTAACTTAGGTTAGGATTTATTTTACAGGTAAATTGGTAATTATTTTAACTAGGTAGCTATTAAATAGTTATTAACTATTTAATAGCTATTGTACCTAGTTAAAATAAATACCAAGTTACCTGTAAAATAAATATAAACCCTAAAAAAGCTACAATGTAATTATTAATTATATTGTAGCTATCTTAAGGTTTTTTTATAGGTAAGTATTTAGTTTTAAATAGGAATATTTTAGTTAATAAGATTAATATTATTTAGATTTATTGCAATATTAATTAAGTTAGGGGTGTTAGGGTTAGATAGGGTTAATATAGTTAATATATATAATATAATAACTATATTAATTATTAACTATATTAACAATATATATATATATATATATATATATATATATATATATATATATATATATATATATATATATATAATAACCATATTAACTATATTAACCCTAATATAATTAGGGTTAATATAGTTAATATAGGTGGCGGCGGTGTAGGGGGATTAGATTAGGGGTTAATATATTTAATATAGGTAGTGGTGGTGTAGGGGGATTAGATTAGGGTGTATTACATTTATTATAGGTGGCGGCGGTGTAGGGGGATTAGATTACATGTAAAAGAGCTGATTACTTTGTGACAATGCCCAGCAAAAGGCCCTTTTAAGGGCTGGTAATAGAGCTGGTTACTTTGGGGCAATGCCCCGCAAAAGGCCCTTTTAAGGGCTGGTAATAGAGCTGGTTACTTTGGGGCAATGCCACGCAAAAAGCCCTTTTCAGGGCTATTTGTAATTTAGTTTAGGGTAGGGACATTTTAGGGGGTAATACATATATTATAGGTGGCGGCGGTGTAGGGGGAT